>NC_043710.1:44763819-44797220 GCF_006229205.1 Suricata suricatta
GTGCTCATTTGATGAAATCTGTCTCTTCCCTGGACTCTATGTGCCTTGATCACAGCCAGCCAGTCTTATTTTGCTTCTGTGCCTTGCCCTGTACCAGGCATGCATAGACCTTGAAAGATTTGAATAGATAGATGAATGAATAATTGCCAGTGTCAATCAAGCCAAGGAAGAAAATTCCAGAAGAAGAGAAGTGATAGGGCTCCATGCTCCCACAAGGGTACGACTGGAATGGGTTCCCAGGGGATGAGGCTCCAATTGGTGGGTTGGGAGAGAGCAAAGCCACGTGCAGGTGGAGGCCAAGTATTAGCCACAGAATGGGCAGATGAGGAATAGAGGCCATGGGCATGAACACAAAGGAGGAACTTGGGGGCTGATGGAGGACAGATAGAGATAAAGGAGGAGGACTTGTTCTCCTCTTTTAAGGAAAGATAAGTTCTGAGATTTCTAGAGAAGGAAAATGCCCACAATGGGAGAATGTCTCAAGCTGACCACTTAATTTTAATGCCCGCTGAGGTGTGAAGCCCATCTTCATGATAGCTATGTAACCCAGTTAAAGTCACTTGACTTCTCCAAGTCCATTTTCTCACTGATAAAACTGGGTTTATGAAAAACATCTAGAACACACGAAGGCCTTTCTGCATGGTAGTTTCCTTCCCCTTTCCTGTCTTTGCCTGTTAACAGAGCTGTTATGTACAGCTGTGCAGTCTGTGTACTGCACAACTCCAGGGGGTGCTATTACCATAGATGAGGCCACGCTCCCTGGAAAATCTGAGTTCCTTCTTTCTATAAGCCATCACCAGCAGGTAGGCTGGGTGAAGAGTGGGGACAACAGTCAGAGACACCGACAACTGTCTGTTCTCATCAAGGAAGCCAACTACCACACCGTTCCAAGCAGGTCAGTAGATGGGCTGTGTTAGCCGGCGAGAGGCTCTGGATTCCTGGGAATAAACTGTGACTCCATGCTATATAGTCAGAACCTCTTGAAAGCCCTGGTCTAATAAACAGTGTGATTACTAAGTCAGTACTACTCTGATGACCCCTGTGTGTCAGCCCAGGGCTCCTTTCTGAGAACAGTCTGGATGGTGGAGCCCCTGGTTAGAAACAACCAGAGCTGGTTGGCCCGCTGGCTGTGGCCAAGAAAGAGATCAGACCCAAGGCCACTCTAGGTAGAAAATAGACTCTGGCCTAGTGGAAAAGGCTTCCCATTTGCCCCTCTGACCTGGCGGCATTAGTAATTCTTCTCATTCATTAGCCAATTGTCCAAAATGAGTTCATTGTTCTCTAAATGATGCAGAAGTCACAAAGGGGTGCGGAGCTCCCTTCACACAGTCTTTACAAAGGGACAGGGCCCTGTACAACCATGCCCTCCATGGACCCATCTGTGCCACCAATCTCCCTTATCCCCACCTGGAGCACTGCTGAGGCCCTTTCTCAGAAGTTTCCCTGCTGGGTCCCCAAATCCCTTGACCAAGGTAGGAAGACATCAGTAGCTCAGTGCTTCTACGTGGTGGGGGCAGGAATAAGATGGGCAGCCACTGGCCAGCTGGGGTGAGCCGGCCTCTGTCCCACTCCTGATGGATCTAGCTCATCCTCAGTCCCTGCCTCGTTTTTCTGTCTGCTCCCTATCCACACCCCCTCCCCCAGGATAGACCCGTCCTTTGGAGATGGGTCCTATTGGTGTAGGTCTGCTATCCTATCTGGTGCTCTTGCTCTTTTCTTACATATTAAAAATATTTAAATATGACAAACAATCAGAAAAGTTCACGTAACCTACATGTGCGGTTTTAAATGCTTGGAAGAGAAACCCCATGTAACCACCACTCATGATAGATGTAGGACATTGTCAGCACCTTCAAAGAGCCCCCTTCCTGTTTGGTACACTCATTCCTGCCTGGCACTCGATTTCTTTGGAGTCCCCACTTGGCTATCATGATAGAGTCTTAACCATGTTCAGTAATGCGGCTCCATGAATAAGAGGGTAGGCATGTGCATTGGAACACAGGTGGTGTGGTCCCCCAAATAAAAAGCCATCAGCTTTATGTCAGTATTTCAAGTGCTTCACTGGCCATGAACTTGATGCTAACACTTGGTGTGCGAAAAGTGTATGAAGCCTGGGCAGCAAAAGTCATCTGAGATGCAAACCCAGTTCCCAGGAGCTTTCAAGGTACAACGGCACTTTGAATGTCAAAGTCTGGTCATAAGCTTATTCCGATCATAAGCCTCTCTCACCTGGCAAAGATAACCAGTATCCTGAATTTTATGGTGATTATTTCCTAGCTTTCCTTCATAATCCCACCAGCAACATATGTACCTTTAAATAGATTTTAATTTTGCCTATTTCCATGTTTTATGTAAATGGAATTCATGACATGTATTCTTTTGTGATATCCTTATTTAAAATCCCGATAATAGGGTTTGTCCATGTTGCGTGAGCTGTTCATTTTTGTAAATGATTTTGAGGTATCATTTGTTTTATTGAGATAAAACTATAATTATCCAGCTCTAATTTTATAGTTTTTCAAGAATAAATGCCTCCCAATTTGTCATCTACTTGTAGTCAATTTTCAGTGCCTTGAAGTGGTCATTTTTGATCCTTTTGTCTAGTTTAATACATGCCTTTTTGCAGAGAATAATCACTGACCTCTCCATGCTTCGGTAACTAAAAGTCTTTCCCCTGATTTCCCCATTCACTTGTTGTCATTGTGTATTAATCCATGGTGTGACTGTTCTCCAATTTATCTAGTCTGCTGGGATGTGCAGTCCAGTCTAGACTATCATGGATAGTCTTGGACTAGTTTAGTTCCTGGTGTATGGACATGCATGTGTATGAATGACTTATTGCATCACAGAGTGTATTAGTTTCCTATTGCTGCTGTAACAAACTGTCATGTATTTTGGTGGCTTAAAACAACCCAAATTTGTTATCTTACAGTTCTAGAGGCCAAAGTCCAAAATGGGCTTTGCTGGGGTGAATTAAGGGATCAGTAGGCCTGTACTCTCTTTTGCAGGCTCCAGGGAACTTTAGTTTTCTTGCTTTTTTTTTTTGTTCTAGGGACTAGCTTCTATAAGCCTGAATCCTTTGGCTTGGTGTCCCCCCTTCCATCTCCAAAGGCCGCAATGGCTGTTTGAGTCTTTTTCGTGCCGCCTCACTCTGACACTGAGCCTTCTGCTTCCCTGGTGATTATACTGGAACTATTCAGATGCTCTGAGGTCATCTCCCTGTCTCAACATCCTCAATGTAATCACATCGGCAAAATCCCTTCTGCCATGTAAGCTAACATATCGTCAGGTCCTGGGGATTAGGACGTGAACATTTTTGGGGCCATCATTCCACCTACCATACAAGGCACTGCAGATCTTCAACTATATAACATAAAGACAAACTGCTTTAGAACAATGGTTGTATTTATAGTCATGCCAGTAGTTCGTGTTGCTCCACATCCTTGCTAACACTTAATACCATCAGTTTAAAATTTTTGTCACTGTCTGGTCTGCACACTACCTCCTAAAGGAATGAGGAAGAGAAATTGAACCATTTTCTGTATTTCCAGCCACTAACCAAGTCCTTCCCAAATGAACTGATCCCTTAGACCTCAGCTGCTGTCACCTGCATGGCTTTTTAGCATTGCCTTAAGTCTGGCCCCAACTTTCAGATTCTTTAAATTTTAGATATTCTATCCGCCTGCTGGCTGACCTACAGGCTCCATTCCTGCCTGGCATTCGATTTCTTCGAAGTCCCTACTTGGCTATCATGATAGTCTTAACCATGTTCAGTGATGCGGCTCTGTGAATATAAAAGGGTAGCCATGTGCATTGGAAGACAGCGGGTGTAGTCCCCCAAATAAAAAGCCATCAGCTTTATGTCAGTATTTCAAGTGCTTCACTGGCCATGAACTTGATGCTAACACTTGGTGTGCGAAAAGTTTATGAAGCCTGGGCAGCAAAAGTCATCTGAGATGCAAACCCAGTTCCCAGGAGCTTTCAAGGTACAACAGAACTTTGAATGTCAAACAGTATGGCAGAGAATGCATTCTTCTGACCTTAGAAACATTTGCCGTAAAAAAATGCCTTCACCACAGCCGGTCTGATTTTGAAAGAACCCTCAACCCTGAAAGCATAACCCACACTGGCACCTTCTGTAAAATCTGCAGCATTGACTATTGCATCTACTTTCCAGGGAGAAGCACAGAAACCAGAGGGAATGCTGGGCTATCTACCTTGTGCAAAGTACAATTTCACAAAATGCCATTTCAGTTCTCCTTTACACACTGGAAATTTTCAGTGTGGGCACGATGCCCAGTGTAACAACAAATGGAGCAGATGTGTTTTTCCATGGCCATGGGTCAGGAAGTTCCATATTAAGCAGTCCAGTCAGTAATTGTATGAGAAATGTCCTCTAAATGCTGAAGTAGCCCTGTAGGTTAATTGATATTGGGAAGACTGTCTGTTCCGAGGGAAATAAATGCCTGAAAATGGACCTATCAGGAGGAGTTCTTCCCATCTGTGACGAGGAAGTTGCATATTAAGCGGCTCAAGAACATGGAAAGAGAGATGCTGGCCAGATCTCTCTTTTGTCCCTCTCCTTCTGTCCCTCGTACGCTGAAGTGAGGTGCCCATCATTGGACTCCAAAGCTCAGAGTCCATTCCTAATGGCATTAGGATGGCCCTAGTGACCTTTCCAGGAGAGGGCCCCTAGAAGGAGACCATCCTTGTTAGAGGTCCTCCAGTAGGGACTGCTAGGTGCTCAGAACAGGTGGCAATAAGTGAGAATAAGGGCTTGGCTTTTGTTGGCCAGAGCTGAGTCAACGAGGTCTGTGGTGACGCACAACCCAGGGACACAATGCAATTCTTCATAATCCACCTCTCTCCTCTGGTTTTTCTGCTTTCTCCTTCTGCTTCAAGAAAGGCATATCCATAAGACACTGCCCTTAACCCTTTTCTTTTCTCTGCATGCTTTTCTGTAGTCTAGTTTCCACTAAGTGGGAGACTTCCAGTCACATACCCACAGCCCTGTTCTTTCCCCTGAACTCTAAGGTTCTGCTCGGTCAGTCCATCAGGACTGACATCCTTATGTCCCCTGACAAGCCTGCTTTTCCTCCTGGGTTCCCTGGTGCTGCTGATGGTGCCCTGCATCTACATATCTGTTCTTCACACTGTCTTCCAAATGAGCTCTCTGGAACAGAGCTCCAATCATATCACCTGCCTGCCTAAGAAACTTCCATGTCTCCCATGACTTACAGAATAAAGTCCAGACTTTCTGCCTTAACATCTGGTCCCTTAGGGACCAAGCACCAGTTCACATCATCCTTACCAACCATGATTCGATTCATACTCTTCATTATCCAGCCCAATAGGGGACTGCTTAACGTTGATTATCAGGTGTTAGGTGCTATGCATCAGACCTCATCACCTTTAATCTTGTCATGTGCATGTCTCTAGGAGTTCCGTTTTTATAGACATGACAAGTAGGCTCAGAGATGGTAAGTCGACCAAGGCCGCAGAGCTGGCTGGTGCGGGGGGGGACTGGATTGGGGCTGTTAAGAGCTTAGCCACATGCTCTGCTGTCTCACACATGGAGCCCCTCCCCTTTCCCCAGGCAGGACTTTTGCTTACACTGTCATCCCATCTGGGACACTGCCTCCTCTGTCCTGATCTCTAAATACAAAAGCCCTATCTGATCTTTATGGTTTAGCTCAGCTGCCACCATCTCCATCAAACTGTCATTTGCCCGGACTGAAGCAATGTCACCTCCTCAGTTCTCTCGCTCTCTTAGCCGTCCCTTTTCCCTGGCAGTGGCCACAACTGTCATTCCGTTGTGGTTACTGTATGCATCTTTCTTCACCCCCGAGTGGCTGAGAGTGCCTTGAGGTCAAGGACAGCTCTTGGCATATCACCACCTTGCAGTCTCGAGTCCACTGGACAGTGAATGACCCCCTCCCCCGGAAGTGATGTGGATGGAGACACAGGCGCAATCAACAATGGAGAAGGAAGGCACCCAACCCCTACTGATCCACTTTCCTGTAAACAACCAGGCAAGGACAGGCAGAAGGGCCCACAAATGAAGAACAGAAGATTATCTGCAACAAAGTGTGGACTCACCAGCGCTGATAAAATGGGGTATTTCAGTGAGTGAGTCAATAAACATCCATACAAAGCAGGCTCCCGGGAGAAACGTGTCTCCCATATGCACAGGGTCAACCGGAGAGGCAATTACGCTCCGAGCAGAGCTGCTGGTGCGGACTCCTGCATCCTCTCCCTGCCTGGCTGGGGTGCAGCCGTTTGACAGGTCGGCAACCTGTCCAGGGCCGGAAGGACCTGCAAACTGGGCACAGGGCAGTTCCAGTGTAGGAACTGGCACCTCCGCTCCAGCCTTACTTCGTGATCCCATTCATAGGATCTTTATTTGCAGTCACAAAGGATCTCTAGGATGGAGCAGCTGCGCCCTGTCCTACCTCCTTTGCAAATGGCAAAGAAGACTTCAGGGAAGAGACTGTTCTCTTGATACTCGTCCAACACGAGGCCTGCCCTGTGCCCTGAACACTGATGGGCAGGGTCTCGTCACAAACCCAGGGAAGAGCAAAGTACCTTCTGGCCGTGGTTTTGGCTTTTCCAATCCCCCATCCTGCATGAGCTCGAAGGCAAAGGAGACATTCAAGACCTGGAAAGAGAAATGTGGTACCTGTGTCATTGTGCATGGATTCCTAGATGCTTGGGGTTCCCGGGGCCTGTCCCTGGGAAGGAAAGGATCTAGCATGATAGCCAGGGGGGCAGAGGCTGAGTAAAAATGAGGCCCTAATCTGAAGGAGAAATGAGGCTACCAAGATGGCCGGGCCATGTGGAGTGTGAGCTGGCTGGTCCCAGCTGGCTGTTGGTGAAATGTTCCTGGAGAAGTTCAAGATCTTCTTCCTGTTCTGCTGTGTTTCCAGGTCAACCACCAAGACTTTAAATGTAGGGACATCCGTGTGCACGGTTGAAAGGATGAGATGGCAAAACATGTTCAGGAGGCAGAGAAGGGGTTCTGCTTTGGACCAACTGCCCCTTGTCTAGCAGGCAAGCCGTGGTACCCATGAGAGGCATCAGAAGCGGGCTGAGTGTGAGCCTTAGGTCCAGCCAGCTCTGCAGCCACCCTCGCTGTCACGTCTGGGGAGTGAGGAGGCTGGGCTGCGCCCCTGGCGGGAGCGTGTGGCTAGGGGACCGGGGCCAGACTGCAGAGGGAAAGGAGAGCAGTTCAAGATGCTCAGCGGCGGTCTGTAGGTAGCTCCTTTCCAGCTCAGCTGTTCATCATAAGGGGCCCCACATCCAACTGTAGAAGACCTCCGTTTTCCCTGCATGGCCCATCATAGCTGTGGGCAGATGGATTGGGGGATGTGGGCTGGGGGTCTCCCTTGAGGTTTCCTCCACTTACCTTCTGTTCAAAGCTGTCCGGGGTCAGGAAGAAGCTGTGCAGAGGCACGAAGTAGCCCTCCAGGAGCCCCATGAGCAGCACCAGGTACACCCCATCTGCAAACTGAAGGGAGAGGGCCAGGTGAAGGCCCTGGGCCCCCAAGCCGAGGCAGACCCTATCCAGGGGGCCCCCTTCATGTCAGCCGCCCGAAGGCTCCATTCCCAGGCAGGCTGCTGGCTGGGGGTGCAGGGCACGGGCCTGAGGCAAGAAGGTCTACTTTGCAGCAGGCCCGGCCCATGTCTGGCTGGCCTAGCACGGAAGCCATGGCCACCGTCTGGGTCTCAGCTGGTCCCATGTGAACTGAACACTGAATGTGTCCCTGGCCCTGATCTGGCACAGGGACCACAGATAGAAGTCTGACGAGGCCCTGCCCCTGAGGTGCTCACAGCCTAATGGGGAGACTGGTGTGGAGGAAAGGCAGCAGTGCTCTGACGGAGGTGAGCATGCTGGCCTGTGTGAGATTGACTGATGTCGGCCACTCCCCCTCAGGACCACAGGGAAGTCGTCTGGAGGTGGCACAGCCTGACTGGACATCTGAGGGATGAGGGGGGAGCTAGTTGGGTGGGGTTGAGGGGCAGAGGGAGGAGGGAAAGGGAGTTCAATGCCCATGGCAGGGGACTTCCGCCCTGTGAACAGAGAAGGAACTCTAGTGTGCCACAGGCCTGGGCATTCTCCTTTGTCACCTCTCATCCTTTTACTGTTTGAGAGGCAGCAGAGGGTAACTGTTAAGAATGTGGCTCTGGTCCTAGGCCTCCAGCTGTCCTGCTTATTCGCTAGTTGTGTGACTTGAGAAACTTAGGTCACTACTCTGCGACAAGGAAAGAATGATAGGACAGGACCTACTCTAGAGAGGCATCATGAGGATACAGCAGTTAATATGTGAAGAGTCCCTGGAACACTGTTTGGCATGTAGGCAACACTAAATGTTAAATATTGCTATTACTGGCTCCTGTTGACAAAGCATAGCTGTGTGCAGAGAGCCACAGCGAGAGGCAAAGGGCCTGGTCCCTTCCATCCAGGACAGTTGGGAACCTGGTCTGAGGGACGGTAGACTCCTGAGCTAAGCTGGAGGTGCAGGTCTTCTGCTGGGAGGGCAAGGAGAATGTGTGCTGGGCAATCAGCACGGGCTTCATGGAGGCAGTGGCGGGCCTGTGGGAAGAGGGGCATTTGGGAAGAGTGGGCATGCCAGTGGCAGAGGATGGTCTGAACAAAGATCTAGAGGTCAGGGGCACCTGGTGGCTCAGTTGATTAAGCATCTGACTTTGACTCAGGCCATGATGTCACAGCTCGTGTGTTCAAGCCCTGCATCGGGCTCTCTGCTGCCAGCACAGAGCCTCCTTCTGATCCTCTGTCACCCTCCCCCACTTGCACATGCACTCTGTCTCTCTCAAAAATAAATAAATAAAACATTTTAAAAATTAAAAAAAGATCTAGAGGTCAGATGGATACCTGAAATTAAAGAACCTTTCAAAGGAGGTGGGGCCCCCAAGTCTTTGTGGGCATAACCGCAGTTGTTAAAGAGTTCTTAAGAGCTCAGAGTTCTTGGAATCAACTCAAGAAACTTAAAACTAGACAGAATTGCCTGGAATGTGAGCTGGACCATGTCTGCTGGGTGACCAGCTGGTGGGTTTGTGGCTCAGCCTCCTGCCCGACCTTGAACTTGACCTAGGAGCAACCTCCCTGCTTCCAGCCAGCGGGCCTTCAATTCCAGTGGGGGGAAGGGGGCCTGAGCCTGACTCCTCCCCAGGCCATGCCAAGGTGAACGGGAGAACAGACTCCAGTGTTTGCGTCAGAATCAAGGCCCTCTGGCATGGGCCTAACTGGGTCTCTTTTTGGCTGTGGCTAGACCCAACTGAGAATAAAGAATCTAATCTGTCTACTCAGGGGGAGAACCCTAGCCTAGGGTCAGGGCTTCTCATACCTCGGAGTGCCACTGACTTGGACTCTTCTCACCCTTGACTGCTGGTTCATATGCCTTGGTGGTTGAACCTGCACACAGACCCCAAACGTGTCTGGCAGGGGCTTCTTCTCAACACTCCTTGCCTATGAAAACTGAAGTGGGAATTCTAGAACTCATTCTAGCTCTTCAGAGCTTCTAAAGCTCACTTTATAGAGTACAGACAGGACACACTCAGGTAGAGCTCAGTGACAGCCCTGGAAATTATCTTGAGACCTGACAGGAGGTGCCCACATTCTCAAAAGAAACCATACTTTAGAAGTTCATCACAGAGGAAAGGGGGTTGGGAAAAAGGGTGTATTGCAGTCTTTGAAAAAAATTTTTTAAATGTTTATTTATTTTTGAAGGAGAGAGAGACAGGGTATGAATGAGGGAGGGGCAGAGAGAGAGGGAAACACGGAATCCAAAGCAGGCTCCAAGCTCTGAGCTTTCAGCACAGAGCCTGACACAGGGCTCGAACTCACCAACCGTGAGATCATGACCAGAGCAGAAGTCAGACGCTTAACTGACTGAGCCGCCTGGGAGCCCTGTATTACACAGTCTTAAAGTACCTCCTGATAAAGATTAATTATAAAGGCAGGGAGAGCTTTATAGTAGAGAAATCTGGTGGACACTAACCAAGTGACCAAAGTTACTGTCGCCAGGAATGGGACTAACTGACAAAGTGCCTGAGAGGAGCACAGTGTTAATGGGGGTGGAACGGTCACTGAAAATGCAGAGCCTGAATCTAATCGTGAGGGTAAAAACTGAGGTCCTATGAACCTAATGGCCTGCACTCTTCAAAAATGTCAACGTTATGCAAAAAAAGGGCTGAGGACTTGTTATACGTTAAAAAGAGATTTAGAGGCCCCTGGGTGGCTCAGTCGGTTGTGTCTGATTTAGGCTCAGGTCATGATCTCACAGTTTGTGAGTTTGAGCCCTGCGTTGGCCTCTGTGCTGACAGCTCAGAGCTTGGAGCCTGCTTTGGATTCTGTGTCTTCCTCTCTGGTCCTCCACTACTGGTGTTCTGTCTGTCTGTTGGTCTGTCTGTCTCGCTCAAAAATTAAAAAAAGTTAAAAAAACAAAAAGAGAGAGACTGAAAGATATGACCATTAAAAGCATCCTGAGAATATTAAGACAACTATGTTTCTTTGACCCATATGACACTGTCAAAAGTAGTCAAATATCAGCAACTGTGGTTCAATCTAAATAGACCAATGTATCGATGTGAAGATTGCTTGAATCTGACCATAGTGGTGTGATTATTTAGGAGAATACTTGTTCTTAGACATGTATGCTGAAGTATTCATGGGGAGAGGGAGAGAAATAGATGCTGAATGTGGGCAAAGGCCAAAAATTGGTGTATGTAGGTGTAAAGTGTATGGGTATTCAAGATGCTATTCTTGCAACTCTTCAAAATAAACCATTGGAAAAATACTCAGCATTCTGTGCAGTTCACCCGTTAGCAGAATAGAATTCTGCTCCCTCCTGGGACCGCTTCAGGATTGGCGTGGAAAGCCACCCTGGCAGTGCAGGGATGGGGCACTTGGAAGAGTGGCAATTGCACAGGGACTTGCCCCCCGCCCTGCACTCAGGGCTGTCACCCACCTGGGTTTCCAGCTCTGTGACCTCCAGGTTCAGTTTATTCAGGTGCTTGTTCACAAAAGTGATGAGTGTCTACAAGAGAAGCACAAGCCAGGCATTGAGATGGAGACTGTTGCCAGTGCCACGCCCTGGAGGCCACCTCTGTGCCTCTACTGTGAGGACAAGGACCAGTGTGATAACACAGGACAAGGCCCAACCAAGGACACTGTGCCAGGTGTCCCTGCAGAGCAGGCTGAGAATGAGCAGCCTGTGAGGCTCTTCTGCAAAACTCCTTGAGTTCACAGGGAAGGATGGGCCCTAGGATTTGTGGTCTCCTCCTCTGCGTGATTCAAATAGCCAGTCTCAGGACTGTGAAAGGGGCAGGGAGAGGGCAGAATGAGAGGAGCAGTGTCCTAGCCCAGAGTTGGGGGGGCCAGAGAAGAAATGACCTCACCAGGTCCCTCCTTCCAGACCTTTCTAGGGGCAGGTGCCTGTGCCTGGGGAGGAAGGAGGGCTGAGTGAGGAGGGTTCAGTGTAGATGAGAAGACAGGGTGCTTGAAGCCTCCAAATCCCCAGGAGACACTGTCATCCTGACGGGAGAAGGGAGTAGATAAGGTGTCCATCAGGAAGAGACGGATAAAGTGTACATCAGGTGGGCAGGCCCCAAGTGTGCAGAGAGCTGGAGAGGACACCAGTTTGAGGAAGCTTGCAGGCTGCACACGTGTGTTCTAATGTTTTGCACACATTCTAATGTATGATACATCTCGCCCCCCTCCCTCCCAGGTACCTCTCGCTCACCTTTTTCACTACGTTGAGCTTGTCTGGTGCATGGTCAAATAAGGTGTCAAAGGCATCACGTTCTGGAAACACAGAAAAATGTAAGGTGGAGCAAAGACTCCTTCTTGGAGGGGGGAAGCCCACTCCAGGGCCCGGCCAAGATGGCCACAAGGTCAGATGTAGGTAGGAATTCTCTGGTGCATGAAACAATGTTGGGGACTCTGGAAACCGGGTTTAGGCAGATTTCTGGGATTGATTCTTGGCTTAGGGGCTTTCTCTGTTTCTGTGTCCACTTTCTAGGTCAACCCTCTTTTGGGGCTGGGTTTGGGGGGCTCTGTCTGGCAGTTTGACTTAGGATTGCTCATTTCTCTTCACTATTCATATTCATTACATCATGATTTAGGCATGGGTCTCAAGTTTTCTGAAGCTTTTTGGAGGTAGAGTGTTACCTAAATCTCAAATCACTTCACCCGCCAATTTTCAAAACCAGGATACCCATGACAGATATCCTGGTAGAGTGCACGGATGGCTGGATTGGGGGCCTGTGAGCCCCGGGATAAGAATATGTGTTCTTCCTCTGGAGTGATCTAGTCATTTCGACCCTTGTGCCTCAGTTTCCCCTTCTATAAAATGCCATCTGAAAAACAAACTTCCCTGAGGTGTGTTGTGAGGATGAAAGAGGATGCATGATGTGCATGTGTTTTGTAAACGTTGAAGTGTCTGCTGATCTGAATTTATTAGCATTACTGGGATATTGCAAACATTATCCACAGTATTACAGGATTATAGAAAATACCAAAGCCATGCCCCTTGCTGGGATTTTCCTTGCTGTAGCCCCCAGATTCTCTGAACTGAGAGGTAAAATAGTGGATAGGATCTGAGGCAGGGGGTGAGAAGAATGTCCAGCAGGGACCCGGGGCTGGGAAGTTTGGTGGTCCGGGGCCTGCTTTTCCTGCTCTTGCACCGAAGAATAAATCTGAGACCACCAGGTGGGTGACTGAGGTCTCTAACATTCAGACGGTATAAACAAACCCAAAGTTCTGGGAAACTGGAGCGGGATGACGTGTGATGAGGAAAGAGAGAGAAGACCGCTTCTAGAAGAGCTGGACTGAATGGGGAGAGTGGACTTATACCTCTTTCCTTCCACAACACAGAGCAGGAGAGCCCTGAAAATGCCCAGGACCCACCCAGGGCCCCGCAATGTCAGTGGTCTGGCTACTTACAAGAGGACTGGGCAGTTGTAGTTAGTTTTCCCCTTCCCATCAGGAAGCTGACCCTCCCTACCAAAGTGGCCCTATCACCAGGCTGGTGCATACACACATGCAGGAAGCAAGCAGAGTGCCTGTTCTTCCTAGCTGCTGTAGAATTAACTAGAAACCTGTGGCAGCCACCAGCACCAGAGGATAATCTTATGCAACTCACCATGCCTTCCAGAAAGAGCCCTGCAGGAAAAGGAGAAAAAACAGTATGATTCTTCTCTCTTTGCCCTTCACTGAAGAGCCCACAAAGCTTCCTTCCTGGGCACTTTCTTCTGCATGAAGTCTCCAATTACTGGTAGTCTTTACCCTACGGCCACCTGTTTTTCCCTCTGCCATACAGATAGACTGGTGTTTGCACAGAGCCTGGTGTAAGTGATAGTTAAAGGACTATTTTCTTGCCTTCCGTAAAATCACACCATTGCTTATTGTTGAGAAGGAATATCGGACTTGGGGCTTCAACATCCCCAACCACTGCATGGCCCAGGCTGCGGAGCGTGTCCACTGGGGGATGTCAGCTTTGTCTTTCTCCAGTTTGTCCTGTGATTCCCACCAAACTGCGCCTGCCATTGACTCAGAATTGGTTTCTCAAGGAAGGCAGGAAATGGAACCATGCTCCTACCAGTGAAGTCTCAAAGCACTAACAGCACAAGCATCAGAACAGAATACTTAGGTGTGCAACCCACAGAGACACTTGCTGTGTGACCCTGGGTGCACCACCAAGCCTCTCTGGACTCCAGGTCTCTCTTCTCTCTAACATGACAGTGATCATAGTGAATACCCCAGTAGGATGTTTGGAGCATTAAGTGATTTAATAGGAGAAAGACTTTAGCATAATTCCTAGTAGACAGTAAGTGCTCAGTATGTTTTTTCTTAATATGTTTTTGGTTCATTTATAGTGGTTTATTCCAACTGTGCATCCGTTACCTCCTAAATGATGACTTGTGGGCAGAGTACTGGAAAGGATAATGAACTTGGAGTTAAGTGTTAGATAGATCGAGGGCAGTTGCTTCTTTGCCTTTGGGATGTGTGGTTTTAGGAGGTGTGTGTGCTGGCTTGTGTATTTATTAGGAACATCAATAGATATGAAAATGCTTCATAAAGTGTCCTGTGTTGCCGTTATTAGGAGTTCACATCCACCCTCATGTCGTGTGGCAAGATGGCAGAGGGACACCACAGGAGGCATGGCATGTGGCCGACAGATTGCTCTGTGAACCCAAACGTCACGTCCCCTGACTCCTCTGAGGTATGTCTTTCTCTTTTCCAGAAGGTGATACAGCAGGGGGGAGGGGAGGTGCAGGGAGGCATCACTCCTGTCTCGGGCCCCTCATGGAACCAAGGCCAGCAATCACTGTGCCTGTGTATCAGCAGCCCTACTGGCTGCCAAGACTGGCCTCGGAGCGAGATGTGAAGGCGGTCCTGTAGGCTCTCCACAGGCCATAAAACTGGGCATCTTGGGAAGCGCCACTCCATGTCTCAGCCCTACCCTGGGCTCTTTTTAAGGCGACACACAGTGTGGTCCAGGCAGGCAGGCAGCACCTTGGACTTCCTCAGCCACCACCAGGGAGGCAAGGTGCCTAGAGCCTGGGCGACACTTGGAGGGCGTGGGTCAGCTGGGATGGGGGAAAAGCCACGACAGGCAGCGCGGATGGGCAAGGGAGCCCAGCTGTTACCATGGTGAATCCTCACAACCTCTCTGGTTAGGGAAATGGCTCCCCGCTTCAGAGATACAGAAACCAGGGTCTGAGCAAGCAGGAGAGGCTGGAATTGAACTCAGGTCAGGCTGGCTTAAAGGTCCCTGCTCTTTCCACTTCGCTCTTGTTCTAGGGAACCTAGAGAAAAGCTGGGCGAGCAGGGGATGCTGAAAATGCACTTTGCCTGTGGCCGGGACTCAGGCCTGCCTGTGATCTCAACACCCCCACCTTTTTCTACCTAAGGACATACTTCTGTGCCTCATGGCAAACCTCTTACATATTCTGATATTCCAGTTGCTTAACGGAAATGAAAAAACACAGAACATCAACCCACCACTCTACGATAGAAAAGGGCTTTCTGGGTCATGGCACATGACCAAATACATCAGAGTCAAAAAAGGAAGAAAACGTCCTTTTGAAGGTTCACAATTTAAATTCAACCCATGTTTATGGCATGACGATTTCATGCTGGTTGGCTTTTTTTGGGCATACTTTTTCCTGGAGTGCCACAAAATTAGAATTTTTCAATCACTGCTAATTCCCTCTCCCCACTTCCCCACCCAAGTTTGTACCTTAAGCATTGAGAGGCATGTTTTGAATGCATGGAAAAGGCTAAACTATAATCATTGGCTGAAGTCTAATCCCTCTTGCAATCCCAATAAATGAAAACTAAATATCAGCAAATGGATGAATTTCGGAGAAACATCTGTGTTCCATTACAGAATTGCTGGCAACAATGGTGTTGACATACTCTGTGTTACCAGTTATTTCCTCTTGGATTTGCCGAGACTGGAGGATTCCTTCTCGTTTCTGAAACAGGGGTGGGGAGAAGGGTTGGGAGGAGGAGAGAAAAATATGCTTTAGAAAAATACAAAAAACAAATCCTGATTAGCATTCCTGATATTGAGAAAGTTACTGCTGTTCAAGAAATGAAACTGGAGAGGAGATACCGCCAGAGGCAAAAGGAGGCCCCAGATTTCCTGGGACTGGACCATACCATTCATACTTAAGAGCAATTAGTGTTTATTCCAAACAAGTTGGCTGTTTCTTGGATGGTGAATCTTTTCTTTCTTTATTGGAAGACATTTTTGCTGGAAGCAAACTGTTGGCCTCCTGGAGTAATCCACAGTAAACCACATGGAAATGAAGGCCTAGGGCGGGTCTGCCCTCCAGCTGGGGCCACAGAGGGAAGCGGAGAAACACATTCAACAGCAGTGCTGGTGGGGCGGAGGATGGAGGCCAACTTGGAACAGTTAAACAGAGGGAGAGTTTTTGTTTTTGTTTTTAATGGGTAAATAGGGGACGTTCTAGTAAGCAGCACAGTCCTTAGGTAACTAGCTTATTCTCTGAAAAAAGAGTCAGCACTCTGGAAGCCCCCATACCAACCCATCTGCCCACCGGCCCACTGGTCCCTCCATCTGTCCATCCATCCGTCATCTGTCTGCTCCTCCCATCAATCTATCCTCTTTCTTTTTTTTTTAATTACAAAAAAATTTTTTTACTTATTTTTGGGAGACAGGAGAGAGCATGAGCAGGGAAGGGTCAGAGAGAGAGAGAGAGAGAGAGAGAGACACAGAATCTGAAGCAGGCTCCACGCTCTGAGCTAGCTGTCAGCACAGAGCCCAACGCGGGGCTCAAGCCCACAAACTGTGAGATCATGACTTGAGCCGAAGCCGGACGCTTAACCGACTGAGCCACCCAGGCACCCCTATCCTCTTTCTTCTTTGTTTCATGAACTGTTTTCTCCGTACAAGAACCTCTGTTGGATACGAGTGAATACTGCGGAACGTCTGACGTAATTTCTGACCTTGAACTTAGAGAACAATGGGGTAGATGAAGCAGGTATGTGAGAAAGATTTCCAAGAAACAGTCCTGGTGTGTGCTCCTGATGGAGCGGCTATATGCCTCAATGATTACAGCAGGACTCCCCCCCCCCCCCGCCCACTTTTCACTCTCAGAAGTGTCATGTGTAACCACGTATGCGGTGGTCCCAGGCCGACGAAGTGCCGAAGGCAGGACCGGAGCAGGCGCGTTCAGTGGGGATGGTCAGGGAAACCTTCCAAGGGGCGGAGGTCCTCAAGATGGAACTTGACAGGACACAGAGGACAGGGCCTTCCAACAGAAGGGATGGCCCCAGCAAGGAGGCAGAGGCAGGAGAGCACCAGTGGAGGTCATTGGGAGGGACAGTGACTGCCATCAGTGGGACGGTGGCTACCATTAGTTGATGGGGAATCAACTGAGTGCCAGTTTGAAATTTAAACCCCAGTGTGTGGGCATGTGAGCCAGAGGAGTGTCAGCGATCAGGAAGCCCTTCTTCTGCTTCTTTTTTGTTTAATATTTATTTTTGAGAGAGAGAGACAGAGAGAGAGAGAGACATAGAGAGAGGGGCAGAGAGACAGAGCACGAGCAGGGGAGGGGCAGAGAGAGAGAGAGGAAGCTGAAATGGGAACAAACCCTTGTTTTTTCCTTACTGGATCCCTTTAAAAACAGTTCTTTCGTGTTTGTTTATTTTTGAGACAGAGAAAGAGCATGAGCGGGGGGAGGGGCAGAGAGATGGAGACAGAATCCCAAGCAGGCTCCAAGCTCTGAGCTGTCAGCCCAGAGCCTGATGCAGGGCTCAAACCCACAAACTGTGAGATCATGACCTGAGCCCAAGTCAGACGCTTAACTGACTGAGCCATCCAGGCGCCCCTGGATCCCTTTTAAATGATATCTTTATTTTTCTTTCTTATTTCCTTTTTCACTTTGATAATCTATTCTTCCAAATCTAGTGCAGATACACTCTTGACCTTTATCAGCTCTCCCTTTCCTTTGATAAAAGTATTTTGCAAGGACACTAGTTTCTGTGTCTCTGGGGAATAGAAAAGAAGGTTCTGGAAGTTTGGGCAGGAGGGCAAGAAGGCAGGTTTCAGCTGAAATACTAACACTTGTAGGCTCCTTCTTGACACTCTTTTTTGCCTTTGTAAAAGGTGAACTTGATGTGACAAGTGCTTGCCATCCCCAGACTGTTGTCCCCATGGTGTGTGGGATCTGACTACAGAGACCTGACCTAATGAATCTCCCTCTCCACACCTATTAGAGGGTCTTTCTAAGGGCACCTGGGTTAAGCATCCAACTTCAGCTCAGTACATGATCTCACGGTTCGTGGGTTCAAACCCCACATTAGGTTCTGTGCTGACAGCTCAGAGCCTGGAGCCTGCTTTGGATTCTTGTCATGATTTTCACAGGGGGCTCATGGAATTTGTGTCTTGGTCTTGTAAGGAAGGCTCTTCACAGACAGAAAAACTCATCTTCAACTTCATGCAGAATTCAGTGCTTTTGTACAGAATGGAAAGGAAATCTGGGTTAAATAAGCCCTTACAAAGCACCCAGATTCACCTCGATCTATTATTTGTTGCCTTGAGAACACTTTCTGTGGCTCACTCAGTGACTTCTGGCTAATTCTGAGTCCTGCTCCCATGCCTGTTTAACTTGACAAAGCAAAACACCCCATAAAACCTGACTTGCATTGACGCTGTTTTCTGTAGCCTGTCCTGGTTTTCACCCTCATGCTCACAGACCCGTCCACAGAGAAATTAAACTGACAACAGCCTTCTGACGGCCTATCACTGAGCTCAAAATGAGGCATGAGACGTGGGCCTGCAGTGAGCACTGTTTCAAAAACAGAAGTCCCCCCACCCCAGTCTTGAATCACAATTCTAAAAAATACACTGAAATTAGTTTGTACATGATTGACTGGTGAAAATAATGTAATAGAGACGGCTTGGATTCACTAGTAAGATGCTCACACCAGGATGCCCGGGATGGCCACGTATCTGTGGCAGACATACACGCTTGCCACAGCTGAGCACTCAATCCACAAGGCCAGTGAGTCCCTTTTCGTTGCACTTCGTGTCTGTACCACACACATTCTCACTGCCTGTGGCCCTCTGATTGCCCTCTCTGCTCCTTTGGTGTAGTCTTGTCTCCTGGCAGGCAGGGCCAATGTGACTATGTCTATTAGATTTCCTTGATGTTTAGCAAGTTAGGTACACAGAAGGCATAGAAGAAATACTTTACCACCGGGGCACAGCCGAGCAGCTGACCAAGGAGCATCCTCACATCTTCCTTCCCTCCACCAACATCCGATCCCCAAAAGCTTTGCTTTTGTCCTAGAAACTTGGCCTGGTGGGGTCAGGCAAAGCCTACCAGCCCTCAAGGCTCTTTCTCACCAAGGGACGGGAGAACAGCCATATTGTCCTCTCTTCCAGAACCCCAGATAACCAGTGAGCTGCTCAGAAGAGGCGTTCTCCCCTGCAGCATGTTTATTAGAAAAGAATAGAAACAAGCGAACAGAATGCTGACCTTTCCTAAGTGGGCATAAAGTTGGAAAATAAAATTGAATTTGAGTAGGTAATGGGGTTAGGAGCAGAGTGAGATAGTCACAGGGAGAGAGCACACCCTCACTGTGGAAATTACACAGCCATATGTGAATGGAAATTCCATCCAACAGTCTGGAAAGGATGACTCGAGATCCCAGCCCTGCTTCTCTGGGCAGGTAAAAAGCACCAGTGCCCTCAGTACAGGCAGGGCCAGGTGGGCGCTGGCTCACATGCACACTTGCGCGAGTGTGCTCTCTTTCTCTCACACACACACACCCCTCTTCACATGACAGGTCGCCTGTCTCTTCCCAATATCTATTCCTCATTTGTTTAACCAAAAAATGATTCTCCATGGCTTGCAGGCCGCATGCACACACACACACAGGGTTACACCTTTTCTCCTGATCCCACTGCACACACCTCATAAACATACATACCTCACACGCTCATATACACCGTACACGGACACCATCCTGACGAAAACATGTAAACTCCAGGGACGAGCCCCACACAATGCTAGCCGTACTCAAGTATACGCTCTTGCACCCTTTGCACATGTACCTGATTGCTGCCCACGTACATGAGAGGGCACACTCATGTGCCTTCCCACACACAGCACATCAGGGACACTCAGCAACCACTCCACTATCCTTGACTCCAGCCACCCTGCGTGCCTTAGCTCTGTATGAACTCAGCCTCTGTGGCTCTTTAAGGGCACAGATGTTGGTAGTGCTGTCTTACCTGGACCACAACCACTTGGATGGAGACATGATCTGGGAGTCGGATTGGTGCCCGGAAATACTGGGACAGAGCAACCAGCAGATGCAAAATGGCTACCAGGCTCTTGGCGTGAACAGCTAAAATAAAAGATGATTTAAACATTTGAGAATCGTCTTCCAGGTTCTAGGCAAATAGAAGCAGATATTCAAAATGTAGCAGGAGCACACCCAGCGCACCTTTTATCCCTCGACTAAGGATCTCACAGGTCTCGCCCTTAGGCCCCCTCATTCCTGGCCAAGTCCCATGCAGTTATTTCGTGGATCAGGCTATTGCTGGATTTCCAATATAGAGCCTCTCCACGCGAATCCAGGCTTCCAGTAGGCACCCTGACAACTGCTGAATTTTGACATCACGTCAGCCCTCTGCCACCCCCATGTTCTCGTTCATTCTATTTTAATAACCCTGAGCATGTCTGCTCTGCATCCTCTTTCCCTTCCCACCTGACCGTGAACTCTTTGGGGTATCACCACTACCCTCATCCCAGGGCTCTACCCAAGGCAAGTCCTCATTCAATAAACACCGAGTCATGAACACCGAACCCTTTCCCTTGTTCAGGGCTTGCAGTCCCTGGAGGAAGGCACGAGACATCTAAAGGGCTCTGTTGCTCTTTTGAGTACTGTGTATGGTCAGTGTAGGCAATGCCCCTCGGGAATAGCTGGGAAAGGATGTTTACGACCTAGCTGGCTTCCAGAGCTACTGAGCAACGGGCTGGACATTAAACCATTTGTACTGGAGAAGGGCAGGCAACTGGCGAGTTGTAGATTTCACAGCAGATGAGAGGCGAAGACTGTGATGTAATGGGTACCCAGAGGGTCAGGCCGACTGGAGCTTCAGTTCTGACCTGACAAGCTCTAGATTGACTGCCTCCATGCCCCGGGATAGGCCATTCAAGGCCTCTGGGCCTCAGTCTGCTAATCTTCACAAATGGGGATAATAGTTCCTTTGTGGAAACACAAGTTGTAAGAATTCCTATAGATAATATAGGTAAAGCTTCGAGCTCATAGCAGATGCTGAGCAATGGTTGCTATTTTTTATTACCACTTATGAGACGACACCTCACACCTATGCAATTAAACCACATCAACTTTCTCCTCTTTCTGTCTCATAAAAGCAAAGATTCACTAGGTCCTTTACCTGCCTTCCCAGTCCTACCAGCCTCATTGGCTTCTCCTTACAGGGAGGCATTGAAGGAAAGAACAACAAAAAAAATGCTCATTTTGTGTACTTAGCACAAACTGGGCCCATTATTAGGGTGTCATTCTGTCTGCCCTGGGACTGATGAGTCTGCTTTAACAGAAGCTTTAAGAAATCAGCAAGAAAAGGAAATGACTCAGACATTCCTTGGGAACTCATTAGAGTCCCTTGTTATCAGTGCTGTTTGGAAGAAGGTTTTCCACAGACTATGAGGCACAGCTCAACACGCCAGTGAACAGCAGATGACCTGCTCCCATTTAGGTCTTCCAGAAGACACTCTCAGTTCTAGGCTTTTGGGCATCGTCCAAAGTTTCACCCACAGTTACGGCCTCAGTAAAGGCTCCCGGCCTGGGAGCAACCTACCAACCTGGTGTGCTCGCTGTCAGGCAGAGGCATAACAGGGTTTGGTCTTCTGATCAGAGTTGCCGTACGTCAGTCCAGTTTCTGAGGGTTGTAAGGACATTTGCTAACTCTATCCCTTCTTCTTCCCCCCCCCCCTTTTTTTTAAATGTTTATTTTTGAGTGAGAGCAGGGGAGAGGCAGAGAGAGAGGGAGACCCAGAATCTGAAGCAGGCTGAAGGCTCTGACCTGTCAGCACAGAGCCAAACATGGGGCTTGAACTCACGAACCGTGAGATCACGACCTGAGTTGAAGTCAGAGGATTAGCCAACTGAGCCACCCAGGTGCTGTTCCTACTTTTTAAAATGTTTGTTTATTTTTGAGAGGGAAACAGAGCACAAGCAGGGGAAAGGCAGAGAGAGGGAGGGAGACAGAATCTGAAGCAGGCTCCAGGCTCTGAGCTCTCAGCACAGAGCTTGGTGTGGGGTTCAAACCCATGAACCGATGAGATCATGACCTGAGCCAAAGTCAAATGCTTAACCAACTGAGCCACCCAGGTGCCTCTAACTCTCTCCCTTTTAATGACCAGACATAATGCTAGAGAAGATGTGGCCAAAAAGGTTGTTCTTACCCACCGGCGACACTGTACTTCACCTTGACTGTTGTGCTGAGCAGTACAGAGCTATTTTATAAGCACCATACAGATACCAGTCTCCATTGAAGGGTGCTTTGTTCTCCTGGGAATTTTTTTAAAAGAAATAATTACACAGTTTCTTCCTCTTTTTCTCTCTCTCACACACACATGTGCAAAGATGTTGATTATTGTGTAATATATTATCATTTAAAAATCTGGAAAACACTATAATAGGATAGTTCAGATTGACAGTGTTCAAAAATTTTTTTTATTAGGCAGAGGAAACCCTTTGTTTAAAAGCCATTAGGCAAAACAGATGAAAAAAAGCACAAATGCTCTGGTCCCCAAGGCCACACTGCTGCCCACCCACAGCTGCTACTCTCCTCAGTGACGCCCGAGTTCCCGGCAAATCACTAAGTTGGGCCAAGAGTGCTTAATGATCACTGCTTCAGTAAGTTATGGTATATCCACATAATGGAATAATTTCCATATGAAAACCACTGTTGAAATAATATAACTATAAATATTAACAGTGTGATGTTAAACAGAAATAATAGAAACAGTATAAAGATACACATTTATGGGTATTCTTATAAATATATATAAATACATATACATTATGTGTACTTATATGTACACACACACACGTGCTTATGGAAAAGACTTGGAAAGGAATATTAAAAAATGAAAATATGACAGTTTCTAATTTCAAAAAAATTTTTAGAATAAAGGTATGTCCTCCTTTTGCTGTTCTTAATTTTTTTAGTGTTTATTTTTGAGAGAGAGAGAATGTGAACAGGGGAGGAGCAGAGAAAGAGGGAGACAACAGAATACAAAGCTGGCTCTAGGTTCTGAGCTGACAGCAGAAAGTGAGATACGGGGCTCAAACCCACGAATCATAAGATTATGATCTGAGCCAAAGTTGGACACTCAACCGACTGAGCCACCTAGGTGCCCCCTCATCTTTTCAATTAAGAAAGATTCTAACAACCTTTGTCCGTTTGGGTCTCCTCATCATTGCCACATTTGAGCATGTCTCCTGGTTTTCTCCCTGATGCCAGACAGAATCTAGGGAAACTGTGGTCCTGCCCTTGAATCGGGATGGCAATGTACAGACTTAGGGGAGGGCCAGGCTCTACTGTATAAATTGGACATTTAGCCGTGGTGCTGGGAACTGGCAGACAATTTCAAAGAAGCTGCTGAGTTAGACATAGTCCTCCAAATAGGAGTTGTGGTGGAAATATCAATTGGTGTAATGTTTTTTTGGAGGCACTTTGACAATATGTATTATGACCTTAGAAATACACACATCCCTTGGCCCTAGATGCCACTCTTGTGTAGCTGTACTAAAAAAGTAACTGTAGCTATCAGCAGAGAGAACTCATTGGACTGCATTGATAGTAGTGGAGAAATGGAAAACAATCGTAAAATCCATCATTCATTAAATAGATTATACGATAGCCAACACAACATTCTGTTAGATAATATTAAAAGTGAAAGAATATTCAATGATCTGTGAAGATATACATCTTCTAAACTTAAACTGATCTCATCTTCATAAAAAGAAATATGTAAGTATATATACACACACATTTAATTTACTTATCTATTTCTTACACACGCATGCACACACGTGCACACATACACACAACCTGAAGGGGCACGCTACAGGTTGACAGTCCCTGTCTCTGGGTGGGTGGCTTAGAGGGAGAGCAAGTGTAGGCTCAGTGCACAGACTCTCTGGCTTTCATTTCTGGCTCCATCCTCACCACCCGTGTGACCTTGGACAAGGATACACTACTGTGCTTGGTATTTGCCAGTATTTCCAAATTCTGGGGATTTAGTAGTGAAGAAATAAAAATTCATGACCTCTTAAAGCTTACATTCATTGTCTCTTCATCCCTCTCTGCTTCTCTTTTCCCATCTGTAAAATGGGGATAGCAATTCTGGCCTCAGCTGGTTGAGTGAGGATTTACAAGGGTGTATACGGTTTAGAATAGTACAAAGCATACAGTGAGCACCATAGATATGTTAGCTGTTAATATTCAAATTTTATTTTATAGCTTTTTAATAATGAAAATTGTTGTGAATAGAACAAGAAAAGGTAGATCTCCCAAAAGCCCTAGATCAAGAGCCTTGGTAACTCACAGCTGTCCCTGACATCTTCATCCTGAGTGGAAAGATGACACAATGTCTAGGAGCCAGAGAGGACAGCAGGGAGGAGGGACTGAACTTCTCTCTAGGAGCTGAACCTATCACACTCCTTGTGGAAGAAACCATTCATGCTTGTAAACAGACATCTCAGGAATCTAGCCACTGAGCGAATGATCCCTCTGACCTAGTACTTCATCTCTGTTTTGGAAATCTATCTGACAGGAATAATTTGAGAGAAGCAAAAAGAGACACAACCTAAGCCATTTGACTTGGCTCTAACTCACAGCCAACAGGCGAGCAAACATCCTAAGAGGATCAACATCACTGTAGGGTTTAAGATCCCTATGGGATTTTCTGCCCTGTGAAATAGAAGAGCCATCAAAAATACGTACGAAGACCACATGGGAATATAGCAGATATCTAATATTAAGAGAAAATAACAAAACACAGGAGTGCGAGTAAACACGTGCATTCACAGGGACAGCAGTGGGCGGAAACGGAACCAGCCGGAGGAGCGTAGCACCAGGAGTGCTTGTTTTCCCTGTTCACACCTCCCCAAAGGAAATGAAGGTAGACATGAGGGGCACCTGGGTGGCTCAGTCAGTCAAACGTTTGACTTCAGCTCAGATCATGATCTCACGATTCGTGGGTTCGAGCCCCACATCAGGCTCTGTGATGACAGCTCAGAGCCTGGAGCTGGCTTCAGATTCTGTGTCTCCTTCCCTGGCTTGCTCTCACTCGCATGTGCTCTCTCTCTTTCTCTCTCAGAAATAAACGTTAAAAAAATTTTTTTAAAAGAAATGAAGGTAAACATGAACCAAACAAATCATTAAAAGCCACTGAAGACTGTGGTCCTGAAGTGGCTTTAAAAAGTTCCATCCTGGGACGCCTGGGTGGCTCCATCAGTTAAGAGTCCACTTTTTGATTTTGGCTCAGGTTGTGATCTCAGGGTCCTGAGATTCAGCCCCACATTTCAGGCGCCCACTTCCTGCTCCATGCTGGGTGTGGAGCTTGCTTGGGATTCTCTCTCCCTTTGCCCCACCCCTCCTGTACAACTGCTCTGTTTCTCCTCTTTCTCTCTCTCAAAAAAAATTCCATTCTATCTCAATCTTTCTGAAACTGGGATCCCTGGTAAGTTCAAAGGTGTTTTGTTTTGTTTGGAGGCGTACATGGAGATGGTCCACATTCAGGGAGGAGGAAATACGCTGAAACAAAACTAAGCAGGGGTCTTCATCAGAGGACGTTAACGCTCATGACTACTGTGGATTTCCGAAAGGTAGACACAGTTCCCGTACTAGGAATCACGAGCTGCCCCCTCCCCCAACGCTGTTAGCATTCCTGGCCTCTGGGGCAGCAAGCAGGACCCAGGGGTGGCCTCCCCTCTTCCTGGGTGTTTCTCTCCATCACACAGAGGATGCCCTGTTCCAAGCACTGTGTGCTGTGTGCACGCCGAGGGATAACTATGCTGAAGGAGGTAACCTGTTGTCTCCCCTCCAGTTTCAGATGCAAGAGACTTGCTGAAGAAGTTGGGTCTGGTGACTACCGGGTCTCTAAGCTGAGGGGTAAAGATTTCCTTTTCTTTCCCAAGTCGGAAAGGTGGTGTTTTGTGGGAAGGGGGAAGGTATCCCTTTTAAGTTGTATAAGCTGGATACAACACGGTCTAGACTTCAACCCTTAATACTTAAAAGCAGAGAACACGATCTAAATCATTTTATTCATCTGATTTCATATTTGCATCGATTGCAAAGAACAGAACAACTCTGGACTCCGTCTGAGAAATCTGGGGTTGTCACTGGAATCACCTGATCTGGTGATTCAAGGCTGATGCTGTTACAGACTCATCACGTCCATAACAGACTGGTGGGCTCTTAAGGTAGCAAAAGAATGAGCAGCATCAACTGATACTTTCGGAGATGCTCAAGCTACATTAGCTGTGCAACCTGAATTTACAAGTCCTGTTCCAGGGCCTGCGATCTCAGCCCCGGATCTTTGCACCTTCTGGAAAATAAGGGGCTGAGAGGAAGGGCGTGGGCTTCAAAACCAAGCCAAGTCCTTGCTCCCTTGCTCCTCAGCTGCCTGAACATAGAGATTTCGTTTCTTGAGGCTTCTATGAGCTGGACACAGACTTTCTCAAAAGGTTGGCCCCGGGGAATTTAGAAGTGGCTCAATCCGTAGCAGTCTCCTCTCTGCCCTAATCTCACGTGAACTTGCTACAAAGAGCCGTTCACAGAAAGGCACACTGGCTTTTAACATTTTGTCAACTTCCCAGCAGTGTGGAGGCTAGGTTCTCTAAAGAAGGGCATGTCTTACTCTATGATAAATGGGTGTGTCCCCACCCAGGGCTTGCCAGGATCCTGGATGGCTTCTTGTGGGAAAGCCCAAGGTGGGGCCACGGGGGTCATTCAACCATTCCATCCTTTGTAAAACTCACAGTCCACATTCCACTTGATGCTCCTGGGAGGAAGCTTCAGGGTTTCATTGATCTTCTCCAGGACAGTCTGCAGCTTCTGCTTCTGAGCGATCTCTGACTGGGTGACTTCAGCAACGTTCAGCTTCTCACTCTCAAGTTTTTCTGGGGTGACAAGGGAGAAAGAGAACAGCTGTCATCTCCAGCCACAGACACCTCTAACTCACACGCTTATTCGCCATCCATTCACTCCCACATACACACGGGCTCACGTGTTCACTTGTCCAACAAGTGTATACTGAGCAGCTGCTACCTGATGGACACGGCTCTCCCCTCATCATCGGAGGGTGGCCCTGGTGGCACCAGTATTGTGAGAGCTTTGTGAGCTTAGAAGTGGGGCATGTAACTCAGCCTGTCATAACTGAACTCTTCCACCATTCTGGATTTTTCCTTCTCTTCATCTTTGACTACTGCAAGCATACTCTGGGCCCTGACTGGAAGGCTTTGTGTGCCTCCCCTGCGCAGTGGTGAAGTCACTTTATTTGAGGCATTTTGCACGTGTCATGTGTATGTATGTGTCACGTTGAATCACATTTATCTCTATTATTTTTTAAAATTTATATTCAAGTCAGTTAACATACAGTGTAGTCTTGGCTTCAGGAGTGGAACCCAGTGATTCATTTACATGTGACACCCAGTGCTCATCCCAAGTGCTGTCTCTAATGCCCGTCACTTATTTAGCCCATGCCCCCACTCTGCACCCCTCCAGTGGCTCTAAGTTTGTTCCTTGTATTTATGAGTTCCTTATGATTTGCCTCCCTCTCTGTTTTTATCTTACTTTGCCTTCCCTTCCCTGATTTTCATCTGTTTTGTTTCTTAAGTTCCACATATGAATGAAATCATATGATATCTGTTTTTCTCTGACTGACTTATTTTGCTTAGCATAATACACTCTAGTGTGGTCCGCGTTGTTGTAAATGGCAAGATTTCATTCTTTTTCATTGCTGAGTAGTATTCCATTGTATATACACACACCACATTTTCTTTCTTTTTTTAAAATTAATTTAATTATTTAAATTTACATCCAAGTTAGTAAGCATAGAGTGCAAAAATGATTTCAGGAGTAGATTCCTTAATGCCCCTTCTCCAATTAGTCCATCCCCCTCTCCCACAACCCTTCCAACAACCCTCTGTTCTCCATATTTAAGAGTCTCTTATGATTTGTCCCCCTCCCTGTTTTTATATTAGTTTTGTTTCCCTTCCCTTATGTTCATCTGTTCTGTGTCTTAAAGTCCTCATATGAGTGAAGTCATATGATATTTGTCTTTCTCTGACTAATTTTGCATAGTATAATACCCTCCTGTTTCATCCACATAGTTGCAAATGGCAAGATTTCATTCTTTATGATTGCCAGAGAATACTCCATGGTATGTATGTGTGTGTATGTATACATATATATATCCATACTTTGATTATTATTGATAGCACTGCTATACACATTGGGGTGCATATGCCCCTTTGAGACAGCATACCTGTATCCCTTGGATAGATATCTAGTAGTGCAATTGCTGGGTGATAGGGTAGTTCTATTTTTAAGTTTTGAGGACCCTCCATGAGGACTCTGTTTTCCAGAGTGGCTGAACCAGTTTGCATTCTCACTAGCAGCATAAAAGAGATCCTTTTTCTCCACATCCTTGCCAACATCTGTTGTTTCCTGAGTTGTTAATGTTAGCCATTCTAACAGGTGTGAGGTGGTAACTTGTGGTTTTGATTTGTATTTCCCTGATGATGAGTGATGTTGAGCATTTTCCCATGTGTTGGTTGTCTTCTTTGGAGAAGTGTCTATTCATGTCTTTTGCCCATTTCTTCACTGGATTATTTGGTTTTTTTTGGGGTGTTGAGTTTGATACGTTCTTTATAGGTTTTGGATATTAACCCTTTATCTGATATGTCATTTGTAAATACCTTCTCCCATTCTGTTGGTTGCCTTTTAGTTTTGCTGATTGTTTCCTTCACTGTGCAGAAGCTTTGTATTCTGATGGGGTCCCAACAGTTCATTTTTACTTTTGTTTTCCTTGCCTCCAGAGATGTGTTAAGAAGTTGCTGCAGCTGAGGTCAAAGAGGTTTTTGCCTGCTTTCTCCTCTAGGAGTCTGATGGTTTCCTGTCTTACATTTAGGTCTTTGATGCATTTTGAGTTTGTTTTTGTGTACGGTGTAAAAAAGTGGTCCAGGTTCATTTTTCTGCATGTTGCTCTCTTGTTTTCCCAGCACCATTTACTAAAGACACCATCTTTATTCCATTGGATACTCTTTCCTGCTTTGTCAAAGATTAGTTGGCCATACATTTGTGGGTCCATTTCTGGGTTCTCTATTCTGTTCCACTGATATGAGTGTCTGTTTTTGTGCCAGTACCATACTGTCTTGATGATTATAGCTTTGTAATAAAGCTTGAAGTCTGGGATTGTGATAACTCCAGCTTTGGTTTCTTTTTCAAGATTGCTTTGGCTATTTGGGGTCTTTTCTGGTTCCATACAAGATTTAGGATTGTTTGTTCTAGCTCTGTGAAGAATGCTGGTGTTATTTTGATAGGGATTGCCATACCACATTTTCTTTATCCACTTATCAGTGGATGGACATTTGGGCTCTTTCCATAATTTGGCTATATATTTTTTTAACTTTTTAATGCTTATTTATTTTTTAGAGGCAGAGAGAGACAGGGCACAAGCAGGTGAGGGGCAGAGAGAGAAGGAGACACAGAATCAGAAGCAGGCTCCAGGCTCTGAGCTGACAGCACAGAACCTGATGTGGGGCTCAAACCCATGAACCGTGAGATCATGACCTGAGCCGAAGTTGGACACTCAACTGAATGAGCCACCCAGGCATCCCTGTTTTTTTTTTTAAGTTTATTTATTTTGAGAGAAACAGAGACAGCATGAGAAGGGGGGAGGGGCAGAGATAGAGAGGGAGAGAGAATCCCAAGGAGGCTCCGTGCCATCAGTGCAGAGCCTGACACGGAGCTCAAACTCAGGAAACTGTGAGATCATGACCTAAGCCAAAACCACGAATCGGATGCTTAACTGACTGAGCTACCCAGGTGCCCCAATTTGGTTACTGTTGGTAGTGCTGCTGCTATAAACATTGGGGTGTATGTGCCCCTTCAAAACAGTATACTTGTATCCTTTGGATAAATACCTAGTAGTGCAATTGATGAGTTGTAGGGTAGTTCTATTTTTGATTTTTTGAGGAACCTCCACACTGTTTTCCAGAGTGGCTGCATCATTTTTCATTCCCACCAGCAGTGTAGGAGGGTTTCCCTTGCTCCACATCCTCGTCAACATCAGTTGTTGCTTGAGTTGTTAATGTGAGCCATTGTGACAGGTGTGAGGTGGCATCTCACTGTGGTTTTGATCTGTATTTCTCTGATGATGAGTGATGTTGAGCATTTTTTCACGTGTCTGTTAACCATTTGGATGTCTTCTTTGGAAAAGTGTCTATTCATGTCTTCTGTCCATTTCTTCACTGGATTATTTGTTTTGGGTGGGGGGGCAGTTTGGTAAGTTCTTTATAAATTTTGGATACTAATCCTTTATCCAATATGTTATTTGCAAATATATTCTCCCATTCTATCAGTTGCCTTTTAGCTTTGCTATTGTTTCCTTCACTGTGCAGAAGATTTCTATCTTGAATAGGTCCCGATAGTTGACATTTGCTTTTATTTCCCTTGCCACCAGAGACATCTGTTTTAGAAACCTTCCTTTTAAAACCACTGTAAATGTAACTTATTTGATGTGTCCCATTTCATGAATTCTGGGGCACATTTTCTTTTGCTTTTCACTTTTTAACATCCCTGAAGTCAGAGTGTCTTAAAATGGATGGCATTTTACAACTGTTGTCAGTCAGGTGGAAGATAGGGATTCTTACTACTTCCACGTGTGTGCCCTGGGTCACATGTGTGGTCACTTTCATGCCTCAATAAGCCTAGAAGAACACTTTCAAAAAGTAGGCAATAAAAATTCTAAGGAAGAGGTACACTTTGAGTAATAGTAATTGAAATGATTTTTATTTTTCTAAGTGGTACTTAGAAAATGGTGTGTTTTAAAATCAGTTATTCTTGCATCCAATGGCATAACTTAATACTTAGAGGTCTAAATTTTTATCTGTTAAAGAGAACAACTTTGAGTTTACTAATGGGAAGTATTATCTGTGGTTGGATTCACCTAATCTACACTCCACAACTCACTCAGGAATGATAGAACTGACCCTCCAAAATATGTTAAAATGTCTTTTCTCCACATTTTTAAGGACTACCATACAAAAGAATAAAACCGTACAACAATGGTTTCCCCAGTGCTAATAGTATTTCTTTTATTTTCAGTAGTTATAGCTTGGCCAGGTCAAATGTGCCTTTGGTAATTCTTTGAAGATGAGCTTGTTCATTGGAGAATTTCTGCAGTTTTCTATGGATTTAAGAATTATCTTTCAGGGGGAGGGTGCCTGGGTGACTTACTTGGTTAAGCATCTGACTTCAGCTCAGGTTACAGTCTCCTGTTTCGTGGATTCGAGCCTTGCCTTGGGCTCTGTGCTGACAGCTCAGAAGCTGGACCCTGCTTTGGATTCTGTGTCTCCTTCTCTTTCTGCCCCTCTCCTGCTTACATTGTCTGTCTGTCTGTCTCTCTCTCTAAAAAATAAATAAACATTTAAAAAAATTTAAAGAATTATCTTCTAGGGTGCCTGGGTGGCTCGGCCAGTTGAGCGCCTGATTTTAGCCCAGGTCATGATCTCACAGCTTGTGAGTTTGAGCCCCACCTCAGGCTCTGTCCTGACATTTCAGAGCTGGAGCCTGCTTCAGATTCTGTGTCTCCCTCTCTCTGTCCCTCTTCTGCTCATGCTCTCTCCCTCTCTCTCAAAAATAAACAAGCATTAAAAAAAAAAAAAAGGAATTATTTTCTGCACCTGGATAGAATAAGCTCAGGCTATTTTCATCTCAAAAACCTGAGTATTATCTTTCTCTTCTCTTTAGTCGCTTACGGCCATCTTTTTTTTTTCTTCTTAACTTTATGTACTTTATTTTTGTGAGAGAAAAAGAGAGATCATGCACAAGCGGAGAAAAGGTAGAGAGTGGGAGAGAGAGAGAGAATCCCAAGCAGCCTCCATGCTGTCCATGAGCCGGATGTGGGCCTTGATTCCATGAACAGTGAGATCGTGACTTGAACCGAAATCGACATTGGGACTCAACAGACTGAGCCACCTAGGTGCCCCAAGGGTCATCATTCTTTATTTCTAAATGTCAGGCATTTAATAAGCCTATATTTAAATGTCTTCTTCTTGATTGTTTAAACTTGAAGAGACCATGTGTGCCTTTTCCATTTTTGGACTGCGAATTCTTATTTTGGCTTTTCTCCTACTGAAGAAATGACAAGTCGTTTGCATCTAATACTGCAATCACAGTTTTGGTAGAGGCTACCCAAAGTTCTCCGTTAAGAAAACTTCTGCAGCCTTATCTTGGCTGAGAGGAAAAGATGGGTGGGGAGAGTGATGACTGTCTTGAGAGAGGGCTTAGGGAGGGGGAGGGAGGGACAGGCAGCGTCAGAACTGCTTGCCTGCTGCCCTGTTTTACATCATTGTTTATGGTTTTTCATATTTATAACCTGCTGGCGTTGGACTTCTTAGGTCCCTGAGTCTGTTCATTAGCTCAATAATTTTTCTGTACCGCTGTCCATTCCATTCTCATTTTTTAAAAATTAGATTTTATACATTACCTCCTAGAATACTCATTTTTTTGTTTCTGCCAATATTTTTTAATTTTCACAATACTAAGACTATAATGCCTTCTTAATTGAAAAAGAGTTGTGTTTTTTAGCATCTGGCATTATTCAGGAGAAGACTTTCTATGGTTTGCTTATTTCTTTTGTAGTACTAATTTTTGAGAAAATGTAATTCTGCTTGACTTTTTTCTTTAGTTTTTTTATGCTTTGTATTTTTTTTTTTGCTTTTAATTTTGGTGAATATTTTATTTGACATTGGTATTATGTGGATTTGAGTAGACAGAAGATCTTGAAATAAACTTTTCAGTTTCAGATGTATTTCTTCATGTTCACACACGATCAAACAGAAAAAGTTCTCTCATTTTCTCTCTTTTAATGAAGGTGAGATTACTGTGCATATATTTTTCTGCTACTTTTTCACTCAGACATATATCATGAATATCTATGTCAATAATATGAGGGAACTCATTTTTTGGGTATCTTTTCACCACCTTCACCCACTTGGTCCCTCCCCCAATCCCCTGCCTCTGGCAGCCACCAATCGGCTCTCTGTACCTATGAGTTTATTTAAGAAAAAAAAAAAGATTCAAAATAGAAGTATGATTATACAGTATTTCACTTAGTATAGTGTCCTCAAAGTCCATCTATCTTGTTGTAAATGGCAAGATTGCATTCTTTTTTTTAATGGCCAAATAATATTCTACTGTACAAATACATACACACTATATCTTCTTTATCTGTTTATCCATCGAGAGACACTTAGGTTGTTTTCATATTTTGGCTATTGTAAGTAAGCTGGCTGCAGTGAACATAAGAGTTTACATATCTTTCAAGTTAGCATTTTCATTTTTTTTCCCAGAAAATAACCAGAAGAGGAATCACTGGATAAGGTATTTCCATTTTTTTTGAAATTCTTTTTTTAATAGTTTATTATCAAATTGGTTTCCATATAACATCCAGTGTTTCTCCCCACAAGTGCCCCCCACCATGACCATCACCCCCCCCTCTCTCCCCCTACCCTTCAGTCCATGGTTCGTTTTCAGTATTCAATAGTCTCCCATGATCTGTGTCCCTCA
>NC_043710.1:44797320-44805242 GCF_006229205.1 Suricata suricatta
CCTCGAGGTCCATCCACTTTGCTACAAATGGCCATATTTCATTCTTCCTCATTGCTATATAGTACTCCATTGTATATATATATACCACATCTTCTTGATCCATTCATCAGGTGATGGACATTTAGGCTCTTTCCATGATTTGGCTATTGTAGAAAGTGCCCCTATGAACATTGGGGTACATGTGCTCCTATGCATCAGCACTTCTGTATCTTTGAGTAAATCCCTAGCAGTGCTATTACTGGGTCATAGGGGAGTTCTATCGATAGTTCTTTGAGAAGCCTCCACACTGTTTTCCAGAGCGGCTGCACCAGTTTACATTCCCACCAACAGTGTAGGAGGGTGACTGTTTCTCCATACCCTCGCCAGCATCTATATTCTCTTGATTTGTTTACTTTAATGACTCTGACAGGTGTGAGGTGGTATCTCAGTGTGGTTTTGATTTGTATTTCCCTGAGGCAGAGTGACACTGAGCATCGTTTCATGTGCCTGTAGGCCATCTGGATGTCCTTTTTGGAGAAGTGTCTATTCAGGTCTTCTGCCCATTTCTTCACTGGATCATTCATTTTTCATGTATGGAGTTTAGTGAGCTCCTTGTATATTTTGGATACTAGCCCTTTATCTGATATGCCATTTGCCACTATCTTTTCCCATTCTGTTGGTTGCCTGTTAGCTTTTTTGATTGTTTCCTTTGCCTTGCAGAAGCTTTTTATCTTGATGAGGTGCCAGTAGTTCATTTTTGTTCTTGATTCCCTTGCCTCTGGGGATGTGTCGAGGAAGAAATTGCTGTGATTGAGGTATAGGAGGCTATTTCCTGCTTTTCCCTCAAGGGTTTTTATGGTTTCCTGTCTCGTATTTCCATTTTTAAATTTTTAATGTTTAAAAACATTAAAAAATTTTTTTGAGAGACAGAGACAGAGACACAGCATGCATGATGGAGGGGCAGAGAGAGAGGGAGACAGAATCCGAAGCAGGCTCCAGACTCTGAGCTGTCAGCACAGAGCCTGATGTGGGGCTCAAATCCATGAACTCTGAGATCATGACCTGAGCCGAAGTTGGACACTCAACTGACTGAGCCATCCAGGTGCCCAATCCATTTTTAATTTAATGAACTGTTTTCCATAGTGGCTGCACCAATTTACATTCTTACCAACAGTGCATGAGGGTTCCCTTTTTTTGATGTCCTTTCCAATATTTGTTATTTCTTGTCATTCTGGTACTAGCTAATTCTGACTGGTATGAGGTAATATCTTATTGTGGTTTTGGTTTGCATTTCCTTAATGATTACTGGTTTTGAGCACTTTTTCATGTGTCTGTCGGCCATCTGAGTGTCTTCTTTGGAAAATGTCTATTCAGATATTCTGTACATTTTCAAATGATACTGTATTTTTTCATTTTCATTTTCTTTTTTTTTGCTACTCAGTTTCATGAGTTTATAATATATACATATTGAATATTAACCTCGTATGAAATACATGATTTGCAAATATTTCCAAATCCCCATTTGGTAGGTTGCCTTTTCATCTTGTTGATGGTTCCCTTTCCTGTGCAGAAGCTTTGTATTTTGTTGTCATCCCACTGGTTTATTTTTATTTATGGTGGCTTTGCTTTCTGTGTCAAATTAAAAAAAAATCATCATGAAGACCACTGTCAAGGAGAATACTGCCAATGTTTTCTTCTAGGAGTTTTATGGTTTCAGGTCTTATGTTTGAGACCTTAGCCCATTTCGAGATGGTGTTTGTGTATGTTGTAAGATAGTGGTCCACTTTGACTCTTATGCATGTGGTTGTCTAATTTTCCCAATATCATTTACTGAAGAAACTGTATATTCTTGGCTCCTTTGTTTTAAATTAATTGGTCGTATATGTGTGGCCTTATTTCTGGGCTCTATTCTGTTCCATGAACATATGTATCTGTTTTTTATGCTATACCATACTGTTTAGACTATTAGAGCTTTGTGATATAGTTTGAAATCAGAAAGCACGGTGCCTCCAGTTTATTCTTCTTTTTCTTTAAAAAATTTTTAAATGTTTGTTTATTTTTGAGAGACACAGAGCATAAGCAGGGAAAAAGCAGGACAGAGGGAAACACAGACTCCAAAGCAGGCTCCAGGCTGTGAGCTGTCCACACAGAGCCTGATGCAGGGCTTGAACCCACGAACTGGAAGCTCATGAACTGAGCCAAGTCGGATGCTCAACTGACTGAGCCACTCAGGCACCCTTGGTCTTCTGTTTCAAGATTGCTTTGGCTATTTGAGGCCTTGTGTGGTTCCTTACAAATTTTAGGATCCTTTTTCTATTTTTTTTCCTGGGCAATGTGTATTTATTTTTATTTTTTATTTGCTTATAACTGACACAAAATGTCACATGAGTTTCAAGTGTACAACATAGTGATTCAATAAATTTATACATTTGCTATGTTCACTACAAGTGTAGCTACCATTTGTCTTGATACATCTTTATTACATCATCACTGACTATATTCCTTATGCTATATCTTTTATTCCATGACTTGTTTCATAACTGGAAGCCAATTTCTCCCACTCTCCTATTTCTGTAAAAACTACCATAGGAATCTGATAGGGATTGCGCTGAATCTGTAGATTGCTTTGAGTAGTATGGACATTTTAACAATATTCTTCCAATTAATGATCATGGAAGGTCTTTTACCTCCTTGGTATTTTATTCTTTTGAATGTGATCATATGTGGGATTGTTTTCTTAATTTCTCTTTTCTATAGTTTACTTAGTGTACAGAAATACATCAAATTTTTGTGTATTGATTTTGTACCTGCAAACTTTACTGAATTTTTTTTACTAGTTCTAACAGGTTTTTTTGGGAGTGAGTCTTTGGGGAGATGTATATATATATATATATATACACACACATATACATCTATCTATCTATCTATCTATCTATCTATCTATCTATCTATCTGAAACGTTAACGTGAGTATCTCATGTTATTTGCAAATAGTGACAGTTTTACTTCTTCCTTGCCAATTTGAATGCCTTTTATTTTTTTTCTTGTCTAACTGTTATGGCTAGGAATTCCAATACTATGTTGAATAAAAGTGGCTAAAGTGGGCATCTTTGTCTTGTTCCTTATCTTAGAGAAAAAGCTCTCAACTTTTCACCATTGGGTATATAGGCTTCTGATATGGAACCTTTATTATGTCAAGATATGTTTTCTCTGTACCCACTGTATGGAGAATTTTTAGCCTTCATTTTGTTAATGTGGCATATCACACTGAGTTACTTGAAGCTGTGAAACCTTTCTTACATCCCTGGAATAAATCCCAGTTGATCATGGTGCATGAGCCTTTTAATGTATTGTTGAATACACTTTGTTAATATTTTGTTGGGGATTTTTGTATTTGTGTTCATTAGGGATATTGTTGTAATATTTCTCGCAGCATCCTTGTCTGGTTTTAGTAGCTGGTTTTGTAAAATGAGTCTGAAAGTTTTCCCTCCTCTTCTGTGTTTTGGAAGAGTTTGAGAAGGACTGGTATTAATTTTTCTTTAAATGTTTGGTAGAATTCACCAGTGAAGCCATCTGGTCCTGGACTTTTGTTTGTTGGGAGTTTTTGATTAGTGATTTCAATGTCCTTACTTATAATAAGTTTGTCCAGATTTTCTATTTCTTCATGACTCCGTCTTGGTGGGTTACACATTTCCTGGAATTTTTCAATTTCCCCTAGGTTGCCCAATTTTTGGTGTATAATTGTTGACAGTAGTCTCTTAGGATTCTTTGTATTTCTGTAGTACCAGTTGTAATATCTCCTCTTTCATTTCTGATTTCAAGTCCTCTCTATTTGTGAGTCTAGTCAAAGGTTTGTCAATTCCGTTTATCTTTTCAAAAAACTACCTCTTAGTTTCATTGTTTTTTTTCTATTATCTTTTTAGCTTCTAAATATGTCTATACATCTCACTCAAACATATATTATGAGTAACTTTTTACGTTAGTACATATCGATATAATTCATCCTTTTAAAAAATCTACATAATACATTATAGGCCTTATAATTTATTAAACTATTCTTCTATAAATATATATTCTGGCTGTAACCCACCTTTTTCTTACTCATATTAAAGTTTCAATAAACTGTGTGTGTGTGTGTGTGTGTGTGTGTGTGTGTGTGTGTTACCGACTAATCATTGTTGATAAAAAGAAAAGCTGTTGCCTTACAGATTTTCTTCTCAAATATAGTCCTCTTACCAAATCTCCTTATTAGTTCTCTTATTGTTTATTTGAGTCTTTGGCATTCTCTGGGTATGGAAATAAAACATAGTTATCTCTATTTCGTAAGCTTATATCACTTATTTCAATTTTATGACATTTTATTTTTCATTTATATGACATTTTAAAAGATGTGAGAGCCTCTTCTGCTATTTCTACCTCTCCTTTATTTTTAAAATATTCAACCCTCAAAATTTAACAGATCAACTCAACTGTTCCTGTAGTTAAATAGTAATTTCACTCATTGTTGCTAAATATTTAAAGATAATTTCTTTCTTAAGACTCCTGGTTTCCCTCTTTTGCTCTTTATTACTAGGCTAATTTCAGCAAGCTCCATGAAAACTTCCTATTGCTGAAATTTTATTCTTCCATGAAATTGTTTCTTTCATGTTTCTATAGTTCTGCAAATTGTTCATCATTAGTTTAACTTGTTATAAAGTAATAGGCATGATTTTGAAATAGGACGCTATTTAGAAAATTTTCTCCAGATTATTTTGTGAATCTTTCACTTGTTTTTTGAATTTAGCATCCAAATGCACTTTTGGAGAGATTATTTTTAGAAAACAATGAACTATTATTCACAAAGTTCTCAAGTATCAAGCCAGGGAAGAATAAACTCAATTACTCTGAATGGTAGAAAACCTGGGATGTTGTAACACACACAGTTCCTATATAGATCATACTATGTTAATGTCACCATCCTTCAGAGAATTAGAGTACACAAAATACTCTTTCCAGCATGAATTATTCCTGAGTTATTAGATTTGTACTTCCAAATATATGGAGAGGCTTTGTTAGAAAAACATTTTATATTGTATCATGGTCAGAGAACATGGTTTGTATAATTGTTGACACCTAGTTTTATTTGACAGTCAACTTCTTATATGTGTTCCATGTGTAGTTGAAAAGAAGGAATGCTTTCAGGGCATGGCTTGTTGTTTTCTCCAAATCTTCTCTATCCTTAAGAAGTTTTTTCTTTTTAAAAAAATTTTTTTTATGTTTAATTTATTTTTGAGACAGAGAGATTCAGAGCATGAGTGGGGAGGAGCAGAGAGGGAGGGAGGCACAGAATCAAAAGCAGGCTCCAGGCTCTGAACTGTTAGCACAGAGTCTGATGCAGGGCTTGAACCCACGAACAGGAGATCATGACCTGAGCCAAAGTTGGAGGCTTAACCGAGTGAGCCACCCAGGCGACCCAAAATTTTTTCTTACTGTATTCCTAACTGATATATGTTAAAAATCTAACACTGAGGGCAGATTGGTCAAGTGTTTGTAATTCTGATGGTCATATTCAGTTTTTATATAATGATGCACACAAGTACATTTAGATTTAAAATGGCTATATTTTTCTAGTAACTTTAGTCTCCTCAGTATATAGAGACTATCTGTAGTAATGCTTATTTCCTTAAAGTTGTTTTGTCAGAATTAAAACAATTACTCCAGTGTTCTTTTAATCAGTATTAGTCTAACATATATAATTTTTTCCTACTCTGTAAACAGTTCTTTGAATTATTTTTGTTATTAATATTTTTATTAATTCTTTGAATTAATAATTATTAATAAATTAAGAGAGTGTCTTGTAAATAGCATGTAGCAAGATGTTGTTGAGCTACCTAGTCTGACAATCTTTGTCTTTTAAATGGATACAGTCAATTTATATTGACTAGGTTCATCAATATACTTGGATTCACTTCCACCAACTTATTTTCAACTTCCTAGTATTCTGCTTTTCTGGTTCTTATCCACCCTTCCATTCTTGCCTTCTTTTGGATTAAGGTTTTTATCTCTCTCATTTCATCCCCCCCCCCCATTATTAGTAGGGAGGTTATACACTCTGTTTCATTATTATAGTGGCTACCCTAAAATTTTTATCATGTATATTTAACTTAATAGAATCTTAAGTTAATTAGTATCTTTATCCACATACTAAATATACAGGACATGAGCATATTTTGATTCTTCTCATACTCTTCCTGATTTAAGTGCTATAATGTGTCTGGGATTCTATCTTAATTTTTTAAATCAACAAATTAGACATTATTGTGATTGTTTTATATTCATTTATTATTGCTTCAATCTACTCACGTTGGTGATCTTTTTTAAATTGTAGGTATAGGTTTTTCATTTTATTAACAGTACTGTTTTGAGTATAATTCACACAATGTACATGAGTTTCAGGTGTACAACATAGTGACTAAACATCTCTAGACATTATGCTATGCTCACCACAAGTGTAGCTGCCATCTGTCACCATATAGCACTTTTACAATATCACGGACTATATTCCCTATGATGAACATTTTATTCCCATGACTTACTCATTCTAAACTAGAAACTTATATCTCCTGTTCCCCTTTGTCGATTTTGCCTATCCTCTACCCCTTCCTTCTGGCACCCATGAGTTTGTTCTCTGTATTTATAGGTATGATTCTGCTTTTTGTTTATTTACTTGTTAGGCTTTTTTACAGTCTTTAAAAATTAAAAAAAATGTTTGAGAAAGAGAGAGGCAGAGTATGAGTGGGGAAGGGGCAAAGGGAGAGGGAGGCACAGAATCTGAAGCAGGCTCCAGGCTCTTAGCTGTCAGCACAGAGCCTGATGTGGGGCTTGAACTCATGAACCGTGAGATCATGAGCTGAGCTGAAGTCAGACACTTAACCGATTGAGCCACCCAGGTGCTCGTATTTGTTATGTTTTTCACATTCCACATGAATGAAATCATGTAACATTTGGCTTTCTCAGTTTGACTTCTTTCATTTAGCATAATACCCTCTAAGCTCATTCATGCTGTCACAAATAGCAAGATCTCATCATTTTCCATTACTAATATTCCATTATATATATAAATATAAATATAAGAGTCATTTCTTTCATTCATCTATCAGTAGACACTTGGGTTTCTTCTATATCTTGGCTATTATAAATAATGCTACAATAAACATTGGGGTGCATATATCTTCAAATTAATGTTTTTTTCTTTAGGTAAATACTTAGTGGAATTATTGGATGACAGGGTATTTCTATTTTTAATTTAAACAACGTTTATTTATTGAGAGAGAGTGTGTGAATGGGGGAAGGGCAGAGAAAGAGAGCAGAGGAGAGAGAATCCTAGGTGGGTTCTGTGCTCTTACATGGGGCTTGATCCCATGTGAACTTTGAGACCATGACCTAAACCAAAAGCAAGAGCTGGTCATTTAATGGACTGAGCCACCCAGGCACCCCTCTATTTTTAATTTTTTGAGGAGCCTCCAACTGTTTTCCACAGTGGCTGCAGCAATTTGCATTCCCACCTGCAGTGTACAAGGGTTCCCTTCCCTCTGTATCCTCATCCACACTTGTTATTTCTTGGCTTTTTTAGTTTAGCCTTTCTTACTATTGAAAGATGATTTCTTGTGCCTGTAGGCCATCTGGATGTCCTCTTTGGATAAGTGTCTGTTCATGTCTTCTGCCCATTTCTTCACTGGGTTATTTGTTTTGTGGGTGTGAAGTTTGGTGAGTTCCTTGTAGATTTTAGATACTAGCCCTTTATCTGATATGTCATTTGCAACTATCTTTTCCCATTCCACTCAACATCACTATCATCAGGGAAACACAAATCAAAACCACACTGAGATACCACCTCACACCAGTCAGAGTGGCTAAAATGAACAAATCAAGAGACTATAGATGCTGGCGAGGATGTGGAGAGAC
>NC_043710.1:44805342-44806559 GCF_006229205.1 Suricata suricatta
TTTAATAAGATGTAGTTAAAAGTTATTCCAGATTATTAGTGCTTCCCAAGACAGAAGCAAATATATATCCTTTTAGAGGAATGAACTTTAAACACAGGCCACAAAAAACTACCAGAGATAAAATTCCAAAGAAAATGGGCTAAAAATCAGAAATCATGAAACATTGAGAAGCAAGACACTTTCAGCAAACATCAACAGAACAATCAATAAACTGTAAATTCATCCTACAAATGCTATGTATTAGCAACTGATAAGTTATGGAATATAAAATGTTTAATGTCAAAATAAAAGTTTAAAAAGACTGTTGAAAGGAAGATATTTTAAAAGTAGGTATCAAAATTGGACAAGTCAATGTGAAACAGAATGAAATGAAACTTCTAGAAATGAAAAAATATGTAATTAAATTATAAAGCTCAATAGATCACACAGCTAAAGAAGGAATTTGTGAACTGGAAGTTGCCACTGAAGAAATTACTCAGAACTCAATATAGAGAGATAACAGTGGCTAAAATAAGAATTAGAAGAGAGAGATTTATCTAAGAATACCCAGCATATGGCTAATTGGAATTCCAGCAGGAGGAGATAAGAAAAATGGAATATATGCTATATTTAAAGACATAATGAATGAGAATTTTCTAGAATTGATGAAAGATATGTATTCTCAGATTAAGGAAGCTCACAGATCCCCAAATAGGATAAATAACAAGAAATCTATACCTACGTACTTTATAATGAGACCTAAGAACCCTGAAGACAAAGAAATGATTAAAAGCAGAGATTGAAAATAGATTACCAGTAAAGGAACAACAGAGTGAATGCTGCTGTATTTCATTAGGAACAATAAAGCCTAAAGATACTAAAATGAAATCTTCAAAATTCAGGAAAAAAAAGTAATCAACTTATGTTATCCAGATATTATGCTAAGCGAAATTAGCCAGTCAGAGAAAGACAAATATCATATGACTTCACTCGTATGTGGAATTTAAGATACAAAACAGATGAACACAAGGGAAGGGATTCAAAAATAATATAAAAACAGGGAGGGAAACAAAACGTGAGAGACTCATAAGTATAGAGAACAAACAGAGGGATTCTGGAGGGCTTGGGGGAGGGGATGGGCTAAATGAGGAAGGGGCAGTAAGGAATCTACTCCTGAAATCATTGTGCACTATATGCTAACTAACTTGGATGTAACTTTAAAAAATAAATTAAAAATA
>NC_043710.1:44806659-44810244 GCF_006229205.1 Suricata suricatta
TGTCTGTTCATATCTTCTGCCCATTTCTTCACTGGATTATTTGTTTTGTGATTGTGAAGTTTGGTGAGTTCCTTGTACATTTTCGATATTAGCCCTTTATCTGATATGTCATTTGCAACTATCTTTTCCCATTCTGTCGGTTGCCTATTAGTTTTCTTGATTGTTTCCTTTGCCTTGCAGAAGCTTTTTACCTTGATGAAGTCACTTGGCATAATACTCTTTAGGCCCACCTATATTGTCCCAAATGGCAAGATCACATTCTTTTTATAGCTGAATAACACTCTATTATATATGTATACATACACCTCATTTTCTTTATCCACTTATCCATTGACAGACACTTAAGTTCCTCCCATAATTTGGCTATTATAACTGAAGTTGCAGTAAACATAGGGGTGCATACATGTTTTCAAACTACATTTTCTTTGGGTAAATATCCACTAGCAGAATTACTGGATGATACGCTATTTCTAATTTTTTGAGGATTCTCCGTACTGGTTTTCACAGTGGCTGTACCACTTTACATTCTCACCATCAGTGCATGAGGCTTCCCTTTCTTCCACAGCCTTGCAAACACTTGTTATTTCTTGTGTTTTTAATTTTAGCCATTCTGACGACGGTAAGGTGATCTCATTGTGGTTTTGATTTGCTTTTCCCTGATGATTACTGATGTTGAGGACCTTTTCATGTGTCTAAAGGTAACCTGTATGTCTTTGGGAAAAGGTCTCTTCAGGTCTTCTGCTCATTTTAAAATTAGGTTAGTTGTATTTTTGTGTGTGTGTGTGTTGAGTGCAAAAGTTCTTTATATATATTGGATATTATCCCCTTATCAGATATGTCATTTGCAAATATCTTCTCACACTCAGTAAGTTACCTTTTGTTTCCTTTGCCTGAGGAGACATTTCCAGAAAAATGTTGCTAAAGACGATGTCAAAGAGATTACTATGTTTAAAAATTTTTTTTTAATTTTAATTCTAGTATAGTTAACATGGTGTGTTATATTAGTTTCAGGTGTACAATATAGTGATTCACCAATTCTGTACATTAGTCACTGCTCATCATGATAAGTGTATTCTTTAATCCCTATCAACTATTTCACCCCATCCCCCACCCACTTCCCCTCTGGGAACCATCATTTTTTCTCTACAGTTAAGAGTCTGTTTCTTTATTTCCTTTGTTCACTTGTTTCTTAAATTCCATACACTAATGAAATCATATGGCATTTGTCTTTCTCTAATTAGCTAAGCATTGTACTCTCTAGTTCCATCCATGTTGTTCCAAATGGCAAGATTTCATTCTTTTTTATGGTTGAATAATATTCCATTGTATGTACATACCACTTCTTTATCCATTCATCTATTGATGGACATTTGAGCTGCTTCCGTAATTTGGCTATTGTAAATAATGCTGCAATAAACACAGGCATGCAAGTATCTCTTTGGATTAGTGTTTTTATATTTTTTTGGGTGAATACTCAGTAGTGTGATTGCTGGGTGATAGGGTCGCTCTATTTGTAACTTTTTGAGGAAGCTCCATACTGTTTTCCAGAGTGGCTGTACTAGTTTGCATTCCCACCAATAGTGTATGAGGGTTCCTATTTCTCCACATTCTCTCCAACACTTGTTTGTTTGTTTGTTTGTTTGTTTTCTTCTTAGTTTTTATTTAAATTTCAGTTAACATATAGTGTAATATTCATTTCAGGTGTACAAGTTAGCAATTCAACACTCACACACAATATTAAGTGCCCCTCACAAGTGCATTCCTTAATGCTCATCTCTTATTTAACCCATTCCCCACCCACCTCCCCGCTGGTAACCATCAGTTTGTTCTCTATAATTTAGAGTCATTTCTTGATTTGCCTCTTTTTCCCCCTAATCATTTGTTTTGTTTCTTAAATTCTACATATGAGTGAAATTACATGGCATTTGCCTTTCTCTGAGTTATTTCACTTAGCATTATACTTTCTAGCTCCATCCACATTGCTGCAAATGGCAATTTTTTATTCTTTTTTTACGGCTGAATAACATTCTATGGGATATTTATGCCACATCTTCTTTATCCACTCAATCAATCAACAGATACTTATTCTGCTTCCGTATCTTGACTTTTGTGAGTAATGCTGCTCTAAGCATTGCAGTGCATGTATCCATTTTGAATAGTGTTTTTGTATTCTTTGGGTAAATACTCAGGAGTGCAATTGCTGGCCCATAGGGTAGTGCTACTTTTAACTTTTTGAGGAAACTCCATACTGATTTGAGGGTGGCGGTATCAGTTTGCACTCCCATCAACAGGGTATGAGGGTTCCTATTTCTCTACATCCTTGCCAACAATTGTGTCTGGTGTTTTTGATTTTAGCCAATCTGACAGGTGTGAGGTGATATCTCATTGTCGTTTAGATTTGCATTTCCCTGATAAGTGATAATGAGCATGGTTTCATGTGTCTGTTGGCCATCTGCATGTCTTCTATAGGGACATGTTTATATCTTCTACCCATTTGTAAATTTGATTATTATTATTTTGGGGGGGTGTGGAGTTGCTGAGTTCATTATATATTTTACATATATTTTATTGATTTTGGGAATGAACCTTTATTTAGATGTCATTTGCAAATATCTTCTCACATCCTGTATGTTGCCTTTTAGTTCTGTTGACTGTTTCTTTCTCTGTGCAAAAGATTTTCATTTTGACACAGTCCCAATAGTTTATTTTTGCTTTTGCTTCCCTTGATGCAGGCAACCTATCTAGAAAAAAAGTGGCTGTGGCTATTGTCAGAAAAATTATTCCCTGTGTTCTCTTATAGGATTTTTATGGTTTCAAGTTTCATACTTAGGTCTTTAATGCATTTTGGGTTTATTTTTGTTTATGGAGTAAGAAAGTGGTCCAGTTTCATTCTTTTCCGTGTTGTGCAGTTTTCCTAAAAGTATTTGTTGAAAAAACTGCCTTTTTCCCATTGGATATTCTTTCCTATTTTGCTGAAGATTGACTGACCATGTATTTGTGGATTTATTTCTGAGCTTTCTTCTGTTCCATTGATCTACGTGTCTATTTTTGTGCCAGTACCATACTGCTTTGATTGCTACAGTTTTGTAATATAATTTGAAATCTGGAATTGTGAGGTTTCCAATTTTGTTTTCCTTTTTCAAAATTGCTTGAGCTATTCGGGGTCTTTTGTAGTTCCATACACATTTTAGGATTGTTTGTTCTAGTTTCTGTGAAAAATTGTGGTGTTTTGATAGGGATCACATTAAATCTGTAGATTCTTTGGGTAATATAGATATTTTAACAATATTTGTTCTTCCAACCTATGAGCATGGAATGTCTTTTCATTTATTTGTGTCATCTTCAATTTCTTTCATAAATGTTTTATAGTTTTCAAAGAACAGGTCTTTCACCTCCTTGATTAAATTTATCCCTAGGTATTTTATTCTTTTTGGTGCAATTGTAAATGGGGTTGTATTCTTAATTTCTCTTTCTGCTGCTTCATTATTAGTGTATGGAAATGTAGCAGATTTCTGTACATTGATTTTGTATTCTGTGACTTTAGTGAATTCATTTATCAGTTCTGGTAGTTTTGGGTGGGGTTTT
>NC_043710.1:44810344-44927149 GCF_006229205.1 Suricata suricatta
CCTCCTGGTTCTCCATTAGGTCTCTCCTGCTTTCCTGTTAGACCTATGAGTGCAAACATATGGTTTCTGTCCTTCTCTGCCTGGCTTACTTCGCTCAGCATGACACCCTCAAGGTCCATCCACTTTCCTACAAATGGCCATATTGTCATTCCCTCTCATTGCCATGTAGTATTCCATCGTGTATATATACCACATCTTCTTGATCCATTCGTCAGGTCCAGTCCTGGGCTTTTGATCATTTGGATGTTTTTTGATTACTGATTCGGTTTCATTGATAGTAATTATGGTAATTAGTCTGTTCAAATGTTCTACTTCTTTCTACTTCAGTTTTAGGAGGTTACGTGTTTCTAAGAATTTATCCATTTCTTCTAAGTTGTCCAATTTCTTGGCATAAATTTTCATAATCTCTTAAACTCCTTGGTACTTCTGGGTGTCCTGTTATTTCTCCTCTTTCATTTATGATTTTGAGCCCTTTCTTTCTTTTTCTCTTTTTGATGGGTCTTGCTAGAGGTTTATCAATTTTTTTGTTTCATCAATCTGTTCTATTTTTTTTTTTGTCTGTTTACTTGTTTGCTTTAGTTTCAGTATCATTTATTTCTGCTCTAATCTTCATTATTTTGCTTTTACTGCTGGTTTGGGGGTTTTGTTTATTCTTTTTTCTTTTCTAGCTCCTTTATGTGTAAGGTTAGGTTATTTATTTGAGATTTTTCTTGCTTTTGAGGTAGGCCTATATTGTTGCGTCAGAAACATTTTGTACCACTGTGTTTTCATTTTCACTTTCCTATGTGATGTTCATTTCTTTGGTTTCTTGGTTGACCAATTCATTGTTTAGTAGCATGTTATTTAACTTCCACGTATCTGTGGTTATTTCCAGATTGTTTCTTGCAGTTGATTTCTAGGTCAGAAAAGATGCATGATTTGGTGAGACTTATTTTTTGGCCTAAGTAATACAAGATTTATTCTGGAGAATGTTCCATGTACACTTGAAAAGAATGTGCATTCTGCTTTTTTTTAGGATGGAATGTTCTGAATATATTAGTTAAATCCATCTGGCCCAGTGTGTCATTCAAAGCCACTGTTTCCTTGTTGATTTTCTGTTTGGATGATCTGTCCACTGATATAAGTGGAGTGTTAACATCTCCTAATCTTTTGTATTACTATTGACTACTTCCTTTGTTTTTTATTAACTGTCTTATGTATTTGAGTGCAAAATATTTACGATTTTTGTATCTTCTGGTTGGATTGCCCCCTTTATTATTATGTAACGTCTTTCATTGTTGTTACAGTATTGGTCATACAGTCTATTTTAGCCAACATAAGTATTGTTACTCTGGCTTTATTTGGACATCCACTTGCATAATATATCTTTTTTCAACCCTCACTTTAGATCTGCAGATGTCTTTAGGTCTTAAATGACTCTCTTATAGGAAAGATACAGATGGGTCACTATTAAAACTTTCTGTCACCCTATATCTTTTGATTGGAGCATTCAGTCTATTTACATTCCGAGTAATTATTGATAGATATACTTTTATTGCAATTTTGTCTTGTGGTTAGTTTTCTAGTTTTTCTTTGATCCTTTCTTGCTCTCTTTCATAATTTATTGACTTTCTTTACTGACATGCATTCCTTTTTCTCTATTTGCATATTTACTACTTTTTTATTTGTATATAGAAATTTTATATATGAACCTATTACCATTAGGTTTGTATATAACATCTTCTTCATACAGCAGTCTATATCAAGTTGATGGTTGCTTAACTTTGAAACCATTCTTTACTCCTCTCTCTCCGTCCCACTTTACATATATAGTGTCATATTTACATCCTTTTATGAATCCTTTAACTTATTTTCACAGATATACTTATTTTTACTGCTTTTGTATTTCCTACTTTTCATACTCTCACTTAAGATCTTCCCTTTCTACTCGAAGAGTACCCTTTAAAATTTTCTCATAGGGCTGGCTTAGTGGTCATGAACTCCTTCAGTTTTTGTTTTTCCAAGAAACTCTTGGTCTCTCCTTCTGTTCTGAATGATAGCCTTGCTGGATAGAGTAGTCTTGGCTGCAGATTCTTCCCTTTCAGCACTCTGAATGTATCATGCCACTCCCTTCTGGCTCGTGAAGTTTCTGCTGAAAAATCTGATAGCCTTACGGGGCTTTTCCAGTATGTAACTTTCTCTTGCTGGTTAAAATTTTTTAGTATTACTTTTTGCCATTTTAATTACTATGTGTCTTGGTGTGGACCTCCTTGGTTTGATTTTTGGGGGGGACCTCTGTACCTCCTGGGTCTGGATATCTGTTGCCTTCCCCAGATTAGAGAAGTTTTTAACCATTATTTCTTCAAATAAATTTTCTGACCCCTTTTCTCTATTCTTCTTCTTTGGGATCTCTATAATGTGAATTTTATTATACTTGATGGAGTCACTGATTTTCCTGTCTATTCTCATGTTGCATATTGTTTTCTCTGACTTGCTCAGCTTGATTAGTTTTCATTACACTGTTTTCCAGGTCATTAAATCATTTGTGTGCTTTCTCTGGCCAGCTATTTATTCCTTCAAGTGTATTTTTAATTTCATTGTTTTGTCTCTGATTGTTTCTTTATTAATGGTCTCACTGATATCCTCCACTCTTTTCTCAAGTCCAGTGAGTATCTTTATGATCATTACTTTAAATTCCCTATCAGGCATATTATATCTGTTTTGCTTAGGTCTCTTACTGTGGTTTTGTACTGCTCTTTCGTTGGGCACACATTCCTCTGTCTCCTAATTTTGTCTAACTCTCTGTATGTTAGGAAAGTCAGCTACATCTCCTGCTCTTGAAGGTAAGGCTTATGAAGAAGAGGACCGATAGTGCCTGCAGTGCAGTGGCCTCTGTTCCCTAGGACCTGGTGCTTCAGAAAGTGTGTCTTATGTGTTCTGTGTGCCTTGTTGTGTGTCCTCACCTTTTTTCCCTTAAGTTTAGTCAACTGCAGCGATTCTCTTTGCCTGTTGTGGCCAGGTTTTGATCCCCAGCTGGGTAAGGGTTGGGGGGGAGGAAGATTAACAAGATGTGAGAAGGTCTGCTTATGAAGTGAGTTCTGCCCCCACTGGTACTGAGGCCCTGTGAAATGTGAGGGTCAGGAGAGGTGGTATTGGCAGAGTTTGTACCAGTCTTCTTGTGAAGGGATCGACAACACTGGTACTGAGGCAAGTGTTCTAGGAAGGGTGGTCTGCTGAAATATGGGTTGGGGGGGGCAGGGCTTGGTGTAAGCAAGTTAGGTAGTGAGTATATGTACTGTGTTAATTCTTGTAGGTGGCTGTGTTTATGTTGAGATGAGGGGGTCTCATGCTCTGAGATAAGCCAGTAACTCTCCCTCCTGTATGCTGAGGTGTTTTGAAACTGTTGTATCTCCGTGGGCTGTTTGTCCTATCTCTTTAAGGGCCAGGACTCAGTTTCCTAATGCCCTCTGGACTCCCCTGAAACAGAGCTTGCTGAATTAAAATTTGAGGCTTTAAGTCCTGTTAATTGTAAAAAACTCATGAGATTCACCCCTCTCACCTTCAAAACGAAATATGGGGATTCATCTTCCCTGTGTGGGCTCCCTGGTATGATAGTCTGTTTCTTCACACTCCTGGCTCCCTCTCAACTGCAGATGGCCAAAGTCTGTTTCACTCCCAAATTGTGTCTCTGCCTTTCCTACCTTCTTGGATGCGGCCTCTTCTCTACCTTTACTGGAGTTTCTTCTGCCACTGTTTAGGTCATCTTCTCAATTATTTATGCTTATGAAGTATTATCCAGTATCCACGGGATGTAAGTTTAGGGTCCTCCTACTCTGCTGTCATCTTCCCAGCCTCCTACTGTCTGCATTTTCTTTGAAGAGTTTTATGGTTTCAGGTCTCACATTTAGGCCGTTAATCCATTTTACATTTACTTTTGTGTATGATATTAGAAAATAGTCCAGTTTCATTCTTTTGCATGTAGCTGTCCAGGTTTCTCATCACCATTTATTGAAGAGACCATCTTTTCCCCATTGTATACTCTTGCCTCCTTTCTCATAAATTGACTATATAAGTATGGGTTTATATCTGGGCTCACTATTCTGTTGCATTGATCTATTTGTCAATTTTTGTGCCAATACCATTATGCTCTGATTACCACAGCCTTCTAATGTATCTCAAAATCTGGGATTGTGACACCTCCAGTTTTGTTCTTGCTAAAGGCTGCTTTGGCTATTTGGGGTCTTTTGTGGTTCCATAAAAACTTTAGGATTTAGTTTTCTAGTTTTATGAAAAATATTGTTGGTATTTTGATAAGAATTGCAACGAATCTGTAGACTGTCCTGGGTAAATATGAATATTTCAATAATATTAATTCTTCCAATCCATGAGCATAGAATAGCTTTCCATTTGTTTGTGTCATCTTCGATTTCTTTCATCAGTGTTTTATAGTTTTTAAAGTACAGGTCTCTCACCAACTCCTTGGTTAAGTTTATTCCTAGGTAGTTTACTCCTTTAGATGCAATTGAAAATGGAGTTGTTTTCTTAATTTCTCTTTCTGCTGCTACTTTGTTATTAGTGTATACAAACACAACAGATTTCTGTGTATTGGTTTTGTATCCTGCAATTTTACTGAATTCATTTATTCTAATAGTTTTTTTGGGGGGGGTGAAATCTTTAGGATTTTTTGTGTATAGTATCATGTCATTTGCAAGTAGTGACATTTTTACTTCTTTACCAGTTTGGATGCCTTTTTTTCTTCTCTGATTGCTATGACTAGAACTTCCACTACTATACTGAATAAAACTGGCAAGAGTGGACATCATTTTGTTTGTGATTTTAAAGGGAAAGCTTTTTCACCACTGAGTATGGTGTTAGCTCAAAGATTTTTATATATGGACTTTATTATGTTGAGGTGTATTCCCTCTAAATCAATTTGTTGAAAGTTTTATTTTTTTAATGAATGGATGTTGAATTTTGTCAGAGGTTTTTTCACATCCGTTAAGATTATTATATAGTTTTTATTCTTCAGTTTAATGTTGTGTGTTATGTTGATTGATTTGTGGATATTGAGCCATCCTTGTGGATATTGAGCCATCCTTCCATCTTTGGAATAAATCCCATGTGCGTCATGAATGAGTCTCTTAATGTATTGTTGAGGGTGGTTTGCTAATATTCGGATGAGGATTTTTGCATCTATATTCATCAGGGATATTGACCTTTTGAAGTGCCTTTGTTTGGTGTTGGTAACAGGGTACTGCTGTCCTCAGAACATATGGATGCTTTCCTTCCTCATCTTTTTGGAATAGTTTGAGGAGAATAGGTATTACTTCTTCTTTAAATGTTTGGTAGAACACACCTGTGAATCATTCTTGTCCTGGACTTTGTTGGGACTGTTTTAGTTATTGATTCAATTTCATTACTAGTAATTGGTCTGTTTAGATTTTCTATTTCTTCCTCATTCAATTTTGGAAGATTGTATGTTTTTAAGAATCTATTTCTTCTAGGTCATTCAATTTATTGGCATATAAGTTTTCATAGTTTCTTATAATCCTTTGTATTTCTGTGGTGTTGTTACTTCTCTTTTATTTTTGATTTTATTAACTTGGGCTCTCTTTTCTTCTTGATGAGTCTGGCTAAAGATTTATCTATTTATAAATATATATATGCATATATTTAAAAACCAGCTCTTGCTTTCATTGCTTTTTTCAATTTTTTAAAGTCTATTTCATTCATTTCTGCTCTGATCTTCATTATTTTCTCCTCAGTAATATTGGGCTTTGTTCTTTTTCTATCACTTTAGATGTAAGGTTGGGTTGTTTAAGGTTTTTCTTATTTCTTGAGGTAGACCTATATTGTTATAAATTTCCCTCCTAGAGCTTTTCACTATGTCCCAAAGATTTTGGAGTGTTCTGTTTCCATTTTCATTTTCCTCCATGTATTTTTTGATTTCTTCATTGACCTATTGGTTGTTCAGTAGCATACTGTTTTAGCCTCCGTGTGTTTGTGTTTTTTTCCAGTTTTGTTCTCCTTGTGACTGATATCTAGTTTTACACTGTTGAGGTCAGAAGGGATAGATGATATGGTCTTAATTTTTTAAATTTATTAAGACTTGTGGCCTAATGTGATCTACCTTGGAGAATCTTTTTTATTTAAGTTTATTTATTTTGAGAGAGAGACAGAGTAGGGGAGGTGCAGAGAAAGAGGGAGACATAGAAACTGAAGCAGGCTCCAAGCTGTCAGCACACAGCCCAATTTGGGGCTCAAATCCATGAACTGTAAGATCATGACCTGAGATGAAGTCGAACACTTAACTGACAGAGCCACCCAGGTGCCCCTCTTTTCATCACTTTGATTATAGCATGCCACTCCTGGACTGCACAGTTTCTGCTAAAAATTCAGCTGACATCCTTATGGAGTTTCCCTTGCATGTAACTATCTTTTTCTCTTGATGCTTTTTTACATTTTTTAAAACTTTTTTTTTCTATTTTAAAGTTATTTATTTATTTTGAGAGAGAAAACATGTGAGCAGGGGAGGGGAACAGGGAATGGGGAGGGAGAGAGAATTCCAAGCAGGCTTTGCACTGTCAGTGAGGATCCTGATGTGGGGCTCAAACTCATGAACCATGAGATCATGACCTGAACCAAAATGAAGAGTTGGACTTAACTGACTGAGCTACCTGTGTACCCCAATTTTATTTTTCTTTAAAGTAATCTCTATACCCAACATGGACCTTGAACTTACAACCCCAAGATCAAGAGTCAAATGCTCCACTGGCTGAGGACCTCCTTAGGTTTATCTTGTTTGTGGTTCTCTCTGCTTCCTGAACCTAGATGTCTTTCCTTCCCCAGGTTAGGAATGTTTTTAGCTATTATTTCTTAAAATAACTTTTCTGTCCCTTTCTCTCTTTCTTTTCCTTCTGGGACCTGTATAATGCAAAACTGTACTGTTCTTGATGTTGTCCAGGAGGTCCCTTAACCTATCCTCATTTAAAAATTTTTCTTTCTTCCTTCCCTCCCTCCCTGTTCAGCTTGGGAGCTTTCCATGACACTTGTCAGATTGCTGCCATTCTTCTGCATCTACTCATCTGTTATTTCTGTCTAGCGTATTTTTCATTTCAGTTGTTATATTTTTCAATTTTGGTTGGTTCTTTTTAATATTTTTCTATCTCCTTATTGAAGTTCTCACTAAGTTCTTCCACATTTTTCTGCAGTCCTGTGAGCATCTTTATGATCATTAATCTCTATCAGGCACATTGCTTATATCTCTTACATTTAGTTCTTTTTCTAAGGTTTTGTTTTGTTCTCTTCGTTTGGCGTGTATTCCTCTGTCTCCTCGTTTTGCTTAACTTTCTGTGTTTGTTTTTATGAATTAGGCAGAGCAGCTACTTCTCCTAAACTTGAAGGAATGATCTTGTGTATGTTCATCCCCAGTGTAGACTGTGTGTGCTTGGTGACTTTGGGCTGGGGTGGTCTTGGAGTCCAGAGTATGCCCTGACAGGGCAGCTGAAGTGGACATAAACTGGTGTAGTCCTTGGCCTCTCTGTGCAGTAGACAACCTGGAATGATAGTTAAAGCAGAAGTGGGTGCAAGCTGGAATGCCTTAGGGCTCTCAAGTCAGCTAGAGCCAAGCTGAAATGTAGACTGGGGGTTCCTGGGCTTTCCCATGCACAGGATGCCCTCGCAAGATGGCTGGAATGAAGATGAGCACAAGGTAGGAGTTCCCAGGGTGATTGCACATGGAGCCCCCTGGAGGTTGACTGGAGTCAAAGCAGAGATAAGCTGGAAGGTCCCAGACGACACTATGCTGGGGAGCCAAATATATACCCATCTCTACTACTCATAAATAAAGAGACTGCCAGCCAGCTTGAGGCCAGAAAACGCTGCCTCTGGTTTAAGAATAGTAGTATACATTATCTTCAAGTATTCTAGAATCAGTGGCTGTTACAGTAGGAAGCCTTAGAGCATGCTGTCCAAAAGCGCAGACTGCTATGATGGAAATATTCATTTCTGCGCTATCCAGGATGGCCGCCACCTGACACATTTGGCTCTCAAGCACCTGAAGCATAACTGGTGTGACTAAGTAAATAGATTTTTACTTTTGGTTACTTTTATTAGCTACATGTGGCTAGTGGAATTGTGTTAGCTCAGCTGTAAGGTTGTATAGGCAATCTTCCTGGTTTTACAGAAGAGTGATCTGAGCTGCCATGAAATGCAGCTCTTAGATCTCTTGTCCTTGTTTTCATGCCTTTTTCAGTTTTGGCACAGCTTCTACTTAAGCTTAAGTACTTGTGGGTGTGACAGTCAAAACCAATTATGATCAAACCCTATGAGATTTTGCTCCTCCTGGGATTCACAGGGTCATCCTCATTCAACATCCACCAGTTTCCTGTAGCCACTTATACCCTACATCACTTGAAGCTTTCCCCCATTAATACCGCTCCCCCTGTAGTTCAACACCATCACTGTCTCACAGGAGATGCTTTCCTGGCACTTCCTCCACTTCCTCCACTGCTCTTGGTCATCTTCAAAAGTCCCATTTCTGATCATGTTGCTTTGCTCACAAGCCATCAGCAGTTACCACTGCCTACCAAATGTAGTCCAAAATTCTTTGTTCAAGCTCCTCTGTCAAGCAGGCTCCTCTTCTTTCTCTAAATAAAGTTTTCATTTTAGAATGGTTTTTGGGTTTATAAAAAAGCTGAAACTAGAGTTCAGACAGTTCCTCCATATTCTGAATCCAGGTTCCGCCGTTGTTAATATCTTATAGTACTACAATACGTTTGTCACAACTAATGTTCTGATATTGATACAAGACTATTAACTCCATACTTTGGGTTCTACTCATCGTTGTTACCTTTAGTGTCCTCTATTCTGTGATAGGTGTTCAGACTTTCCTTGCTCTTTATGATCTTGACAGTTTTGAGGAGCACTGGGTTTTTCCCATATTTTTCTCATGGTTAGACTGAGGTTATGGGGTTTGGAAGGAAGATCACAGAGGTTAAGTGCCCTTTTCACTGCCCCATATCAAGGATGCATGCTATCAACATGACTTACCATTGATGATGTTAACCTTGATCACTTGGTCAAACTAGGGTCTATACCTTGTTTCCTTACTGCAAAGCTACTTGCTTCCCCCAACTCTATGCCATAATTATTGGAAGCTAGTCACTCAGTGGAGTCTACTCAAGAGGTGGGAGTTAACTTTTGAATTATTCAGTGAGGAAGAGTTGTCCCTTCCATCTCATCTATTTACCTATTTATATCAATATGGACGTAAGGATATTTACACCTTGGGCTATAATCCAATACTATTGTCATTCCACTCTGTGCTCAAATTATTCTACCATTAGCCACTGGAAACTGTTTTAGATTGGCCCCGAATACTTTCAATATGCTGCCCCTACATATCTATATTTTTTCTTAACACTTTTTGGCATTGCAAGACGCTCCAATCCTAGAGTTTGCCAATTCTCCACACACCCTGGTTTCTATGATTGGAGAATGGTGTAAGAAATCAAGATCTGGGTGTTTGATCTCCACTGTGTTAGCCACAAGTCCCACAAAACCACTCCTGCTGTTCACCTACCCACGTATTCCTTGTCTGTACAACACTCCCTCCCCTCACCCTGAAATCAACATGGGCTTACATTCCGTTGTGCTGACTAGAATGTTCTTTTCCTTCTTCATCTGGTTGAAATTCTCCTTCCATAAGGCCTCATTCAAAATGTTTCCTCTTTCATGACACCTTTCCTAAACCACTTGGTCTCCCATAGATACTACCAGACTATGAGTTACCTGAAGGCACTGTATTAGACTGTATGTTACACTGTACTGTATTCACTTTTGTATCCCTAACCTCAGCAGTTAGCATCCAGCAAATGAAATGGTTGTTGCTTGCTGAATAGTAATTGACAAGTGTAAGGTCAATGTAAGATGTACTCTTTAGGTCTACCAGGGACAAAGACACAAACACATACCCTAAAACTAAACAAAAAACCTTCTTGCAGAATCTTTATACCCAAGGGAGCCTTCTCAGTCTCATGCTTGAAGAAACCATCCTGTTTTGGGCATATGCGATTATAAACACAGGAAGAAAGAACCTTATGACTTTTATCCCTCAAAACAGGTGAGTACATGCACATGCTTAAAGATAAGCATCAGTTAACTGAAACATACCCTAAGGAATGAGCTATCCCAAATCAGGAAAGCTTATGTTTGATTATCTTGTGCAGGCATTTTTCTAGAATCCCTTATCTCCAGCCTCTCTTGGTGGTATCTCTCACCTAGGTGTTGGGGATGCCAATATAGCAAGCTTTTGTCCTGAGGTGTGGAAAGATCTGGAGCTGTTGCTTTTGAAGAGATGGGGGTGGCATCATAAAGAGGCAGGCCCGAGTGGCCAGCATCTGATTTTTCCCTGGCAGCGACACCAAGGACACTCTAGAGGAGCAGCCCCTAAGGCAGAACTAGTACCTTTTCATCTTCCTGGGTGATGTGGAGGTCCCTTCCTGGAGCTCCCTGGCTCACCTACAAATGGTGCCCAGCACACCATGGGTTCCATTTCTGTCCCTGAAGCTCTTCTTCTCTGCCTAAGAGCTTCTCCATGAGGAATACAGCCTAGAAGCCCTTTATTCTTACATAGGCACACCTCAACCACAGAGTGATGGGAGGCAGAGGATAAATGCCTCTGCCTCCCTGTCCTGGGGAGGATGAGTTGAGGTGTTTCTCAGAGGGAACCCGGTGGGATTGAACCCCGGTTGCATAGAGCCACCATCCTTATTAATGTCACTGGCCTTTCTCTTGCTCTCTTACAGTCCCCACTTATTTACTTTCTAAGATGACCTCTCATATGAACTTCCTCCACCCCAGGCCTTGTCCCAGCATCTGCTTTCAGGAAAACCCGAACTCAGAACAGCTGCCAGGGCAAGAGGGAAGACCCTGGGAACAGAGATGGCTGGGTTAGATAGCTCAGAAAGAAGGACTGGGGGAAGGTATGTCAGGAGAACCTCTCAGACATGCCTGGGGTCCTAGAGCACCCCCAGTGCTGTCGAGCAAGTAGTATCAGGCTGCACAGAGGAGACCCAGGTAGGACACTGCCTTCACAGGGTTTGTGATCAGAGAACAGCCAGCCAATCTGCTCAGCAGAGTCTACCTGTCCTCTCGGGGATGCTCACCCATTCAGGCTTTCACCCCGACACTAAAACACACATAGCCTTTTGTTGAGAGATTCCTCTGCCTCCACATCTTGCTCACGTCCAGGTTCTGAGTCCTTGCCCCATGAGCTCATCAACCTGGTTTTCCTGGATTCCAGGTGCATTTCCTGCTCCCGAGGTGGGACTCGGTACATCCGGACTCCCTGAGGTTCCTGTGGCATTTCCATATTCTTCTAAGTATCAGTGTTTCATACTGAGTTTACTAATCCCAACCTAAGCCCCCTCCTGCTCTCTATGCCCAGCCCCATTTGCAACCAAATTTCTAGAAATGATCATCTTAGTACCACCAGGTCATAGTAGCATATCAATGTTTATGTGTGCTGTGAATACCAGGTTAAAAACCCCCTCTATGGTGCCCATATATTGATCTCTAAATACCATTTTCTAATTAAAAGAAAAATCCAAGCCCTGTGGAGAAATGACTGATTCTAAGTAAAACATGAGAGGATTCTGGAGCATCGTATGATGCCAGAAAGTAAGGAAGAGCTAAGAACAAAAAAAAGTATCCTAGACCCAATGTGAAAGAGCTCCCAACGGTCAAAGTGGTCAAACCTGGAGGTACATAAGCAAAATAATAATAATAATAATAATAATAATAATAAAAAGAACAATGATAGTATTGGATTATAACCTAAAGTATAAATTAAGTATCCTTGGGTCCATACTGATATAAATACCGAATAAGTAAGTAAATGGGGTACAAGGGCAACTTTTCCTTATAGAAGGATTCCAATGAATAAATGTAGAAGGAATGAAGAAAACAGAAAATCTTCACTAGACCACTGCAGTAATAGTTGAGGCAGATATGATCCAGTGATCAAAATCAGTGGGAAACACGTAAGGAGAAACAAGATATTTGCATAATCTTAAATTACCTCCCCTCCACACACACAAATGAATCATAAAGAGAAAAACAGTAACCTTATAGTGAAGAAATCTGACAGACACTGCCTTCACCAAGTGATCCAGGTGAACTTACCCGGGAGTCCACGATGTTAACATGTCTTATTACTGGTAAAACACACCTAGAAGGACCGGTCACTTCTGGGGATTCTTCCCCCAAATTTATAACCTTAACCTAATGATCAGAAAACATCAGCTGAACCCAAGTTCGGGGCCATTCTACACAATAACTAATCAGTCCTCTTTCACAAGTGTCAATATCATGAAAGTAAAGACAGTCAATAGTTTGGAGGGGACGTGATACAATTGAGTACAGTGTACAATCCCAGATTAGATTCTAGAACTGAAAAAGTCATTCATTTAAAAAATGATAAAATCCCAATAAGTTCTGTAAGTTCGTTAAGTATGGGACTGATGTTGATTTCTTAGTTTTGGTGCCTAACGTCCAGTAAGACGTTAGCATTAGAGGGAGCTGGGCCAGGGGTCAGGAACTCTGTCTGCAACCATACTGTAAATCTAAAATCAGCTCAAAAGAAAAGTTAAAAAAAAACAAAAACCTACTGACAAATGGCCTATGAAGTGTTAAGACAAAGTAAAATATGAAGAGGATCTGGAAGCTCTGAGAGGGCTACGGAGGCAGGAAACAGCAGGTCACAGAGAAAAGGGTTTTTGGCGCCAGAGAAGCCACAGTAGCAGCAGAGGGGCCGGGAAATTGCGGAGAAAGCTCCACCAGCCTAGCATGTGGGGAGCCAGAACTTTCTAAGTGCTTCCCACATCCTACTTGGTTGAGAAATGGGGTGCTTTGACACACTGAACAGGGAGTACAGAGCGGGACTCCTAGGTTTCTGATCTGAGCTGTTGGCTCTGTGGTAGTACCACCACCCTGCTGCTGGAAGAGAGAATGGCTTTGGTGGGGGAGGAGGAAGATCAGATCAGCTTGAAGCAGGGTGGCTCACAGGCAGAAGGAAAGCGTAAGAAGAAGACAGGGAAGGGAGGGTGTCAGAAGTGACTTGAGATCCCAGAGACCACCGGGCTGGGGACGGGGGATGAGACATCTGGTAGTTAGAGTCCAATGCCACAGCACAGGAGATGTCAGAATTGACACTGGTGACCTCAGAAGGGAAAGTGGGAAGATGGGGGTGATCCCAGCCTGTACCCCAGAGGGTACACTGATCCCAGTGGTGACGAAGTAGATACAGCGCCAAATATTCTTTTGAGGAACATTGCTGGGAAAGAGAAGACAGACTCCAGCCATGACTTTCCCTCTATTTTTCTATCTCGGGACTGGCTCCTCCCAGGAGCTCCTGATGCATATTTTTACCTGCAAATTGGTTCTCTCCACCTGGGTATCCTGCCTGAACCTTTTCATGTGTGTCTCTATCTACCTACAAACAGTCTAAACTTAGATAGACAAAAGCAGCATCACCTTTAAACATGAAGGTTTAAATAAACCTAACGTCTGAGCTCCACCATCCCGACTCAGGGCTATACGGGTGTGATGTTGGGCAGTTCTGTCCCCACGTGCAGAGGCAAGACAACTTCATGACCACGTTCCATCACGCCATGGACACATTCCACCCTTGCCTTGAAAGCCCAGCATATAGAGCATTTCGAGACACTTTCAGATCATGACCAGAAATCTGGTGGAGAAGTTAAAAGCTGCAGTCGCTAAAAGAGATGCCCAATCAGGCTTCTGGCATTCCCAGGTGGACATGTGCCAAGGCCTTTTCCTCTCCACATTCAGTTGCATTTACAAGCCTTTAAATATTAACACTCACTAATATTGATGTTTGAGTGCCAAATCAGCGCAGGTTCCTAGAAATGACTAGATTTTATATCATTCATTCACTCAATACACACTGATTAAGTGCCAGGCAACATGTGGTCGGCAAACTGCTGGAACCGGAGAAGGCTGGATAAATAAGGAAGATACGGTGTTCCTGCTCTTGGGAAGCCCACAGACATTTCCGCACACAGCTACAACCAACTTGGAATGTCGTATCATAAAGGCATGTGTGCATATCTGGGGGAACACAGAAGGGTGTGTGACAATCACTTCTAGATGTGATTGTGTTGTCGGAGGTGTGAGAGGCAGGCATGTTCCATGGACCCTAGAGACTGAAAGATGAACACTGAGGCTGAAAAGACAGCGGGGGTGGGGGAGGTTGCATGAGGGTCTGTCTGAATGCTGCTGGGCCTGGCCCTCCCCCTCCCTAGCAGGGGAGAGCAAGAACTGGCAAGACGAGACTTGTGAGACTTGCGTCTTGAGAAGGCCCCTCTGCTGGCGCTGGCGGTAGGGAATGGGCTGGGGGCAGAGAGAGGGGCGGAAGGGAGGGGAGGTCGGAGGCTGTCTCAATAGCTCAGACACGTGACAATGGCAGGGAGGGTGGATGCAGATGACCATGTGAGCAAGAAGAAATGAGCCCTCGAGGCCCCCCCCACCTATGCATGGGTGGTAAGGAAGAGGGGGAGACAGCCCAGAGGGCAAGAAACATCTTTGGGAAAGCGGATGAGCTCAGTGTGAGGGGCACACAGGTGGAGTGCTGAGTGGGCAGCAAGGAATCAATGTCTATAACTCGGGACAGAGGTTTGGACGAGAGGGAACAGGGAACGGCTAAGGAAAAGTCAAAATTCTTTCTGGCTGAATTTTGTCATTTCAACACCAGGTCACCCCTGAATTCTCCTTTCCCTCCCCAGAGGCCTACTCTCACAAGAACACAGCTTCCCTGGGCACACAGAGGCTGAACATCACAGAGGCACAGGCTCCCACATTCTTGCACCTGACTTAGAGGTACACAGAGGAACACACACAGGTCCACAGACCACAGAGGGAAACATACATGTATACACACACATACCCACAAGTGACGGGGTATGCATACACATGCTCACCCCCACACACATGTAACTAGACCTACAGAGGTCACAAGTGCACAATTTTCCAGAGAGGCAAGGCATGTTTTCTAGTATATAGTGGAGTCTTTTCCTCTCCCCAGCTGATGCCCTTCAACTGCTAGGGGTGCAGGCCCATCTGGCCCATGAACTCCCTCCGAAATTAATGCATGTGAAACAGATTCCAGGAGGCCATCCAGAGGCTCCACCGCTCTGTCGGCCCACACACCACACTTGCAAAGTCCACTGCGTGTGAACTGCTATAAGCCGAGAACCACTCTGAACTAGGAGCCTGAGAGCCCCCCACCTGCAGAGAAAATTTCTCCACCGCAACATTCAACCCCCTACTCACCAAAGAGCTTCTGCAGGACTTGTCCGTCATATAGATCTTCAGCCAGATCTTTCACGATGATTCTTTCTCCAACAAGCACATCATTAATCCAGTCGATTAGTACCTACAGAGAGAGAGAGAGATGGAATAAGGGAAGATTCATAGACCAGCTTTCTTATCCTGGAAGATGAAAATCTAAATGAATTTCTGATTTTGAAAGCAGCAGAAGGATCCCGGTGGCTCAGAATGGGGACACAAGGCTGTGTGAGCCCTAGTGACCCTGTTAACTTTCCGGTATAAGTGCTTCCAGTGCTGGTGGCACCCATGTCCCTGTTAATGTAGTCTGGCCCCTTACCATTCCTTACCCCAGCGGCTAGCTACATTCACACTGTGTTTGGGTGTATTGCTCTGTGATGCATGGACCTGTGGCTGCGTGTCTGTGCCCCTCTGTGATCCCCATGGAGGTCTGCGTGTGTACCTCCATGACCTATGAATCTAAAGCAGGCTACTTTCTGCTCTGAGCCTCTGTTTCCCCATCTCTAAAATGGAGGAGGAAAATCCCTCCTGCTTTAGGTAGCAGGAAAGAATCACATACGGCATGGGCCAAATGTTTAATAAAGGTATGTCTTATTAATAAATAAAGCTCTCCCCCATTAGGACACGTGGGCAGGTGGTTACTATCACCCCTGTGTTCAGGAGGTGAAAGCAAACACAGAAGTGAACGTGTTTGCCAAGGTCACGTTGTCGACCATGGACAGAGTCAGGAATTGAACTCTTGTCCATCAGCTACTGTTCTCCTCTTATCTCCAAGCTGTCTCTCTGTGGACCAATGCAGTCTTTCCTCTCCTGTCGCGCTCTCAGCAGCTGTCATTGCCTGTGCGCCCTCGGCATCAAGCACTGAGCAGGGGCATTGCGTGCGGTGGTAGCTCATTTAGTTAATCTGCTCAACACCCCTTGGAGGGAGGGGTCATTCACCTCATTGTTCAGGTAAGGAAACTGCAGCTTGCTCAAGGCCACTGCCTTTTGTCTTACATTTTTTCAGCTCATTTGTTTATGATGATATTATTTATGTCCAGTAAAATTAACTGATTTTAAACATAGTTTGTTGAGTTTTGGTCATTGTACAGTCGTGTAACCACCATCCCAATCAAGATAAAAAGCAACGCCCTCGCTCTAAGAAGGTTTCTTCCATTCCTCCCCTCCCTCCCTGGCCAGTCCCCAGGACAGGCCTTACAACCACCACAATTTGGTAATAAATGGAGCCACAGGGCACATCACCTTTTGTTTGACCCAGCATCAAGAGATTGCCTTTACAACAGGGGTAGTGGCTGGGCTGGGTTTGCATATGGGGGTGGAGCCTGGGGTCTTCAAGGCCCATGGTTCTACTGTTCTAGAGTAGGAGCTTCCCTCTTCTCCCCTCCCCCGCCCCCCATCTCTCCCCCATTCACCCACCATTTATAAACATCTGCTCCTAGTCACTTTCTGTGCCGGATCCTGTGGTACAATGATGAAAAAATAGCGGGTGTCTAACCCTGAGAAGCTCGCCATTTAGTGAAGAAGAGAAGTGTCTGAACAGCGGTAAGGAGTCTTCACATGCTGACTGTAAGGGGACAATCTGAAGCTGAAGAGGCAGCCAGAGCACGCGACTCCAGATACCACCCCCAGGAGCATGGGCTTCAGCCTTCAGCTGATGGGAATCTATACAGAGGTTTCGAGCAGGGAAATGACAGATCTGATTTACATTTTGAATGAACCACTCTGGCATCCAGTGCCTTTTTATCCTGTTTTGAGTTCAGCTTGGAAAATCACAGGATGGGGAATGCAAAGGGGGATGAAATGAACAGGTTTCGGTGGGTGGCCACAAGCCAGCCCCTGTGCCAGGCACAGTGTACAATATTTCATTTAAGCTTATTTACTCCTGTTGGAATTCCACCTCCTCTACTCAGCTTTCGCCATAAACAAAACACTGGCTTTTCTAAGACTCCCCTTCCTTTTCTGTAAATGAGGATGATCAGAAGTCCTGCTTCACAGGGTATTGCTGAGGGTCCTTGAGGAAAGAAAGCAGTGGAATGACTGTGTGAACTTTGAGATCCTGGCAAACGTGAGCTCCTTTGCACTAACTTCTCCGGCACTTACTAACAATGCCATTTGCAGGGCGGTGGCCATGTCCCGTTTTTGTTAAATCAGAGATGTCTACCTATGGGACCGTGGATGCCTGTGACTTTCTATTTCCTCTACTGGGGCACGTGTGCTGCCTGCTTAGAGCCAGTGGTCTATAGATGCCGGCTGAGTCTGGGAGGGAGCTGAGGCCCCTCCTCATTTCTTCTTACCTTCATCAGTTCCTGCAATTTGGGGTCACTTCGGGAGTTGGGGTCCACCATCGTTCGCACTTCATTCTCCTCTTTAAAAGGAAAAGGTAGTCAGTGGGGTGGCTCTACTTGGGGGCATCAGGCTAACCCAGAGAACAAGAGACCCAGTTACCCAGCATGGTGTCCTCTGGGTCCAGCTCAAAGGGTATCGGGCTGAGGGGCAGGTTGATGGCATTCATGCCCTCCTCCTGAAGCTCTGACACTGCAAAGAGAAGGAAGGGAGAGTCATGCTGTAGCCCAGTGATGACAGGGAGGAGCTCTGTAGCACATGGCATTTGAGACTGATACTAATAAAGCCACTAAGGTTTGGTTACAGCTGTTCCTCAGTCTGCAATAGATTCCCTGCCTCTCCTCCCTAGGAGGACTGAGTTGTCCCCTGCATGTCCCCTCTTCCAACTATCACCTCACTCACTTTCCTCAGGGAAAGAGGGAGGCCTTTACCTGTTCCCAGACATGATCTCAGGGTACACGGAAGTGAGGTGGGCACTGCGGTCTTTCTTAGGTCTCTGCATGTCACCTCCTGCCCACCCCTCCTTCAAGGGCTTGTTATCCGGTGCACAATGGGTGCCTGGTACCTGCTTGGGTAAATGAGGTCACCAGGTTAAGTCTACATTTATGTTGTAAGCCATTTCCAGCCAACTTTTCTCCTTATTTGTTTGGATTCCCTACGTATTTTTCTGATAATCCTGCTTCTCCTTTTACCTCACCCCTCTGCAGCCACTGCTTGAGAATGCCTCAGGCCAGCCTCCTTCTGGGCTCTAGTCCTGTCCCTTCAGCTCTAAGGAGTAGGGACCCTGGGGCCAGGCACCTCTGCTCCTAGACCCGTTTCCTTTCCTGAATATCAAGAGTTCAATAGGATGGATGGCCAACAAATCCTTTTACAGTTTTCATGTCCTAGAAACCTACAATTCCACTTTCCTCAAGGAAAACCAAAAGAGGTCAACGACTGCTAAAGACTTCCAGCTTGTTCCCCTCCATGCACCCACTCCCCAAAGGAAGCCTTAGTGAAAAATACACTCCTACCATAAAACTACTGTGTGATGGACACTGGCTGAGCACTGACCTTAAATAACCCTCCCCCTAAGATCAGTGCCTTCAATCTCTTCACCCTGTTCAGTGCCAGTTTGGATAACTCCTTGTTACCAATTAAGCACAGAAAGACCATTTTCTCTGAAAGCGTTGGTCACCAAAAGGCTCTCAAAGAGCTAATATGGCAGCTGCAATCAACCTTAATAAAAGCAATGTCCCATCTTTCCAGTTTATTATTTTTTTTATTGACTCTGGCCTCCCTGACTGCCAGTATATACTAGCAAGAACTCTTAAGCACAAGGCAGCCACTTACAAAGAGTTCTTTCACATTAGCAAACTCACTGATGTTTGCAGTTGGACGGGGAATGAGATTGCCTAACAAAGGGCGTGAAACACACTCTACCCTAAAGAGACACAACTTCCATTATGAGGCTGGTATTTAGTCCTGTTGCTGTGGGCTCTTGACATTCATACGGGCTATCAGCCGGTCACCATCTTCCATCTGCAAATTCAGACACCCACCACTCTGTACAATTACCCCCCACAAAACAGAACTGAAAAATAGAAGCCACACCTTCAAGGCTAAAATGATTCTAATCAGTATAGGATTACACTGGCTTCCCAGTGAAAAACAATCGACTCCTATAATTTAATTAGACTCCTATAGTTTTTTCTAATAGTCCTCCTCAGACTAGGAGTTTGTTTTCTAGGCTGTTTCTCACCAAGAAGCAAGATTTCTGTACTGAACACGCACTGCTGTGCAAGCACTGGGCAGTGGAGGTCGAGTCATGCTTAAACAGGGGAGCAAGGCTGGGTGTACTGCCAGTGAAGACATTAGCTCCTGCCCAGAGCCTCTCTACCTACCTTGTCCCCCAGGTCGACACGGTCAGTGCAGTAGCTACCAGCCACATGTGAAGACTCACATAAATGAATGAAAACTTCAGTTTCTTAGTTGTTCCTATCACATTACAAGCACTCAATGACCCACATGTAGTTGGCTAGTGGCTACCCACCAGGCTGGACACCACTGATGTAGCTTTTCATCATTACAGGAAGTCCAATTGGATGGTGTTATATTAGTTGACCCATGGATCCAAATGCTGGAGATGTCCACATTTAAATCTCCAGAATGGGCCTGACCCTGAAATCCAAGCTTAACTGATGTCTCCTCTTTTGTCTATTAAAAGAGATCTCTGGGGCACCTGGGTGGCTCAGTCGGTTAAGCCTCCGACTTCGGCTCAGGTCATGATCTCACAGTTCGTGGGTTCAAGCCCCGCATCAGGCTCTATGCTGACAGCTAGCTCAGAGCCTGGAGCCTGCTTCAGATTCTGTATCTCCCTCTCTCTCTGACCCTCCCTTGCTCGCACTGTCTCTCTCTGTCTCTCAAAAATAAATTAAAAATATTAAAAAAATTTTTTTAAGAGATCTCAAACGTATATATCTCAAACATAATGATTGGCAACACCCTCACCTCCACCATAACAACCCTGAAACACAACTGTCAACTCCCCTGTTCTTCTCTTTGTCAGTAAATCACATCACCACCTATACAATAGTTTAAGCCAAAATCAAAAAAAAATCACCCTGAACTTCTCTTCCTTGTGTTTTGCATTGAATACGTTAGCAAGTTTTGTGGGCTCCACCTCTACGCCAGGACCCAATGCCACCCACTTCTCACTATCTCCACCACCCCATCCTGGTTCAGGCCACCAGTGGCTTTCACCTGGTCAACCAGAAGCATCTTCTAACTGGTCTACTGCTCTCTGATGCATTTCCCCTACTCCTGCCTACTTCCCATGGCACAGTCAGAATGATCTATAAAGATTTAAACAGCGTCATACATTCTTCTGCTTAAAGCTCTCCCTTGGCTTCTCATCATATTCATAATAAGGCTCTGACTCTTTACTAACACCGATAAGGCCCTCTGATTAGCCCCCAGCCTCCCTCTCTTGTTTTATTTTCTTCAGAGCACTCATCACAGTCTGAAATAATTATTCATATGTCTGTTGTCTGTCCCCCACCCCCCAACCGACAGTAAACTGTGAAAAGACTGGCACTTTTTCTCTTTTCTTCTCTGTTAGATGCCCAAAGAGAAGTCAGTGTGCCTAGGTTCAAATCCAGATCTACTCACTACGTGAACCTTGGGCAAGTTCATTAACCTCCTGTACCTCAGTTTCCCCATCTGCAAATTGGGAGTGATAATATTACCTACCTCCTAGGGCTGTTGAAAGGTTAAATGAGTTTAGATTAAGCATTCAGAAGAATGCCTGGTACCTGGTACCTGGTATGAAGTGTGTAAATGCATGCTATTAGGCTGTTATTATTGTTACTTAAGATAATACCTCATGCAAAATACGCATTCAAGAACTATTTGTGGAGTAAACGAAAAACCAAAACTGTTAAGACCACCTTTCAACTGCATAGGTTAGGTATTGAGCCAGAATTTGCCAAAGTAGTGGACAGGATACAAAGAAAGATTCCAGCTTGTTCTCAGGGGGGAAAATATGTGTACACACACACACACACACACACACACACACACATATATATTTTTTGTGGCCTGATTCTGTGTGCACATGTGTGTTCACATGTGTGTGCTTATATTTTGTAAGGCTTGAAAAGGCACATCTGTTCCAAGGCTGTTAAATAGCCAGAGCTGATTTGTGAATATAGGGATATTTACACCTCTAAAATGCAACCAGAAATGTAATATGTGTGGCAGGGACTCCTCGAGGTGGTTCTCAACAGGATCTTTTTTGATGCGGACATCATAAAAATGTTTTCAGATGAAAAATCCCCAGTCCAAAACACTCCCCTCTGCCCTGCCTCTTTAATTCGCTCACAGAGACATAACAAACCCTACAAGAAAGGCTGAGATATGTTTGCAATTGGAAATGTGTTTTTTTTTTTTTTTTGCAGGAAATGATTTGGTACAGGAACATCATTCCCATCCCATTAACTGCTGACTCTGAGCCAACTGTTTGTAAAAGTGAATATGCAAACTGCCCCGTTCAGGCCTGGCCCCCGCCCCATGGGGCCGAATTAGTGGCCACTTTCCCAAAACAGCCCGCCTGCTTTGGAGGCTTCGTTTCTATTAAAGCAAAGCAGGGCCCAGCAGAAGCCCCTCACCAATCCCTGCACTCTGAAAGAGAAAAGAGCTGCAATTGAATTTTCTCGGCACAGAATATGAATGTGATGTTTATCCCTTGAACCTCCCCTAACAATTTAAAACTAGGTCTGAGTGTGCAGCCCTCCGTGTCTCGCGGCGCCATTAGTCATAACTTAATAAACAGATTAAATGCCCAGCTGAAGGTCGAGCTTGGGAAAGCAGGGTGATTGCTTCAACTCCTGAAGCGCTCGCCATCAGAAAGGGGGCTCTGGCTTTTCCGGGAAATGCAGGCTCTCTCAGAGACTGGGTCAAGTCGGGCAGCTGAAAAAGGGCAAGGATGGGCTTTGGAGTTTGAAAGAGCAGGATTTGAATCCTCCTTCTATTTTGATCAGCTGGGGGACCTTAAGTCAGTGATTTAGCTTCACTGAAATTCAGTATCAAACAACATCGGAGCAGACACTGCTGGTTTCCTCGCTAATATTTATTTTAATCTCTCTGCTGAATGAACCTTCATTTTGTTCCAGTGTACACTTCTCCCTCCTAAGTTCTAGGGGAGATCCTGATTGGTTTAAGCTAAGCATGATAATCTTAATTCTCTTGAGTGACTGACTCAAGCACTGTCATGTGGTATGTTGAGTTGTGAGAGGAAATTTCTAGAAGCTTCTACCAGTAGTTTTCCTCTATTTTAAAGAGAGGTCCAAAGAAGAAAAGTATCTTTCTCCTTCTAATCACTGTTGTATGAGGATGCTATGCCTGGATTTGCTGCAGCCATTTTGTAGTCATGAGGTGAGGGAGCCCAAATCCAAGAAGAAATAATATGCTAAGATTGGCAGAGAAAAGAAGAAAGCAGGGTTTCTTGTTAATACAGTTAAGCCTACATTCCTGAAACCACTCTAGCTTTATGTGTCTTGTTATAAGAGATATAATAAGCTCCTTTATTGTTTAAGCTAGTTGAGCTGGCATTTTCTGGGGCTTCGAGCTCCAACTCCCTAATTAATACACCAGACACCAGGATTATAAAGTTGATAGAGGAACAGCGTAGGGCTACAATGAATGGTCATTTTCCTTTTCTTTTTTTCTGTGAGAAGCAGAATAGCTGCAGTATACTTCAGAATGCATACAGGGATTCAAAGAACACCACAGGGAAAACAAGTATGGAGAGAAGAATGGACAGAGGTTTCTAGAAGTACGAAAGGGTCCATTTATGCCAAGCCAGTAATTTCATTTGTTCAACCAACACACATTACTAGGTACTTCTCCTGAAGCAGACCTTGGGCCAGCATTGGGAATATAGGTTTGGGGATTTGACGTGGGTGGGCCTCAGTCTGCTCATGGGTGGCGGGAGGGGCAGACACATAAACACAACTCGCAGGAGGGGTGAGAGACACGTGACTATAGCGCTGCGGGAGCGCAGGCAGGCCATGGGTCATTCTGGGTGGAAGACTGGGAAGGATTCCTAGAAAGGGGGGATTTCAGTTGGACTTGGAAAACTAAGTTTTCATTAGGCACAGGTGCCCCACATCTTGTGTAAAAACACATCAAGGTATGTAAAAACAGGGTAGGCGTTGAGAGTAATGATTATGTCCAAGCACTGGGAATGTAGGGGGCACAGAGGGTGAAAGAAGGGAAGGAACAGAGGAGCAAATAGGTAGGTGGGGTCCAGAGTGTCAAGGGTCATGAATTCATCCATTCCTCAGCACTCTGGATCACGTTCCCTTTGTCTACAGACAAAACAACCAAACCAAAACCAAACACACCAAAGGGGGGGGGGAGTGGCAAGAGTAGCTAGGATGTGCTCTCTCCTTTAGTGCAAGTGGGTGCCAGTGAGATACATAGGCCGCTCTAGATCCTTATCAGGACTCTGATGATTATAATCTCTGGTCCTTCTACTAAAGTTCCCTTAATTTCTAAAAAGGATTAAGGGGCGACTTCCCTGACTCCCCACTCCCGGAGTCATGGAACCTCACCCAGGAATCGCAGACACCAATAAAGTCTTTCTTGGCTCCATTAAATAAATAAATAAATAAATAAATAAATAAATAGATAGATAGATAGATAGATAGATAGATAGATAGATAGGATTAAGGGCCTCCACAGAAGTTCTTGGCAGCAACAGACAACTAACTTGACAATGGTCTGGTCAGCAAGTCCCAACAGTTTTTGTCTATGTGAAAAATCAACCTCAAAGAAAATCTATCAGAAAACTATAGCTATCATCATACTTAATGGTGGGAACCCGGATGCCTTCCCGCTAAGACTGGGAATGAGGAAAAGATGTTTTCTTCACTGTGGCTATTCAAAATCATATTAAAAATCCTAGTCCATACCATAACACATATAAAGGAAATAAAAGGTATGGAAATTGGGAACAAAGAAATAAAACTATCTTTGCTGAAGACACAGTTATCTATGTAGAACACAAAGAATTGATCAAAATAAACAGAATAAAACCCCCAAGTCCCTAGAACCAGTAAGCAATAATAGCAAGGTTGCTGATATAATGTAAATCTACAAGTCAACTGCCTTCTTCTATATCAGCAATGAATGATTGGAATTTGATATTAAAAATACAATATTATTTACAATAGCACCAAGATACAATACTTAGGAATAAATCTAACAAACACATATAAAATTGGTATGCATAAAATGATAAAACTCTGATTTAAGAAACCAAAGAAGATTTAGACAAATGAAGAGATATTAAGTATTCATGAATTATAAGACTTGATATGGTTAAGGTGTTGATTCTTCCCAACTTCCTCTATAGATTAAATGCAATCCCACTCAAAATCACAGCAAGCTATTTTGTGATTATCAACAAACTGATTCTCAAGTTTACACAGAAAGACAAAAGACCCAGAATAGCCAACATCATACTGAAGAAACATGGCAAATGTGGAACACTGACACTACCGAACTTTAAGACTTACAATAAAGCTATAGTCATCAATACAGTGTGGAATTGGCAAAAAGCAGACACATAGGTCAATGGAACAGAATAGAGAACACAGAAATAGATCCACACAAACACATTCAACTGATCTTTGACAAAGGAACAAAGGCGATTCAATGCAGAATGGCTACACTTACCAACATACGGTATGAGAACTGGACATCCATAGGTAAAAATACGAATCTAGACACAAACCATACTCTTTCTGCAAAATTTAACTCAAAATGATCATGGCATAACAATAAAACACACAACTATAAAATTTCTAGAAAAAAGAAAAGAAAAATCCATATGACATAGGGTTTGGCAATAAATTTTAACAACCAACACAAAAGGACAGTCCATGAAAGAAAAACTGATAATCTGGATTTCATTAAAATTTCTATTCTGCAAAAGATACTGTTAAGAGAATGAAAAAGCAAGCCATAGACTGAAAGTATTTGCAAAACATCTAAAAAACTTTAAAAATGAAGAAAACAAACCAATTACAAAATGAGGAGATCTAATCAGACATGTCAGCAAAGAAGGTGTACAAATGGCAAATAAGCATATGAAAAGGGGTTCAACATCATTTGTCATTAGGGAATGACGAAACAATGAGATACCACCACATTTATTAGAATGGTTAAAATTCCCAAAACTTGACAATACCAAATGCCAACAAGAATGTGGACCAACAAGGGCTCTCATCCATTGCTGGTGGGAATGCCAAATGACATCTTGGAAGACTGTGTGCTAGCTTCTAACAAAGCTAGAGTTTCACCATATAATTCAGCAACTGTGTTCCTAGTATTCACTTGATTTGAAAATATATATTCACACAAAAGTATGCATTTGAAGGTTTATAGCATTTGGCCATGCATAATACAATTATATATTCATAACTGCCAAAAATTTGAAGCAAACAAGACCTCCAATAGGCAAATGTATCAATTGTGGTATATCCATATGGTGAAATATCATTCACTGATCTTAAAAAATGAACAATAACGCCATGAAGAGACATGGAAGAACTTTATAAATCCTAAGTTGAGCAGGCTAGTATGAAAAGGCTACGCAATGTCTGATTCCAGTTCTATGACATCCAGAAAAGGGAAAACTACAGAGACAGTGAAGAGATCAATGGTTGCTGGGGGTCTGGGAAGGGGTTTGAACAGGCAAAGTACTGAACATTTTTTTCCTTTTTTTTTTTTTTAGTACTGAACATTTTAAGGAGATGAAACTGTTCTGTCTGATGCTGTAGTGAAAGATCCATGATTTTATGCATTCATCAAGTCCACAGAACTTTATATCACTGGGAGTAAATTTAAATGTAGGCAAATTTTAAAAAATCATTTAGGAGGTTGGGGGATCCGAGGATGGAACACAGACCAAGATGGTAGAATCGAACGGTATTACAAAATGCATGAGACAATTGTACTTCAAGGGGTTAGGGGAATTGTGCTGACTGAAGTATTGTTGGAAATGAGCGGTGTCTGTGAAACCAAAGTCAAAAGTAACAGCGCATGAGAAGGTACTCTAGTTGATAAAGTTATTTCCCAGGAATGTGTGGGTCAACAGTTCGGATACTGCTGTACATGCACACTGGAACTGAACAATTAAGTAAATGGATGGTGGATGGTAGGAGCTGGGTCTCTCACTATTGGTGTAGGAGGTTACAGACGCGCAGGGGAGAAGAGCAGGAGGATCCTTGTGGTAATGGATGGGAGGTAGAGATACCAGTAAGCACTCATGTTTAGCTTAATCTAGATACTGATGGTTACATATGGAAATACTGAGAGGAATGATTCCTGTTGACCCTTCAACAACACAGGTTTGAGTTGCATGGCTCCACTTCTATGCATTGTTTTTTGAGTTGACAGCAAAAGCCACAAGGCATTTATTTACAAGTGTTCTCTCCATTCTCCACCAGACCAAAGGCTGCTGGTGCAGAGGTCACACCTGCTGTCCTCTGAACAGCGGGGATGCCCACTAAAGCTGTTAGAAGCCCCCAGGGGTCCTAGGCCTGGGCAGGGCTGCAGATCACCCATGTGCCAACAAGGTGGTCGGTCCAGTGCCTGTAGCTGGCAGGCAGGAGGCTGGGCTGATGTAAGGGAACATGCCCAGAGGGCAGGGATGACAGCACTGAGCATGGAACCCCATGTCCACGGCACCCCTGAACCTGGAATCCTTCAGGCCCCAGGGCTGTGCCAGGCCAGCTACAGACCTCGGACACACCCTATTGGTCAGGGTAGGGACTTCTCCTCTGTTGCCATGCCCGAGCCCCTGGCCTCGTGGGGGCTGGTGTACCCGGGGGTAGCCACAGCTGCCAATGGCCACAGGCCGGTGGTACGCCTCCAGGTAGATGGAGCAGCTGTGGTGGGCCTCGAGGCTGCTGTCACCCCCAACACATGCGCCTGGTGGCTGCCACTACTCAACTGAGGCCACTAGGCTGCAAAACATTGCCATCTTGGGCCAGGCCCACTACTGCCTCCCTTGTCCCTCTCCCAGCCCAGCCTGTGCACCTATATGTGGATTTTTTTTCAATAAATATACCTAGAGTACTGTGAATGTATTTTCTCTTCCTTATGATTTTCTTAATAATATTTTCTTGGGGCACCTGGGTGGCTTAGTTGGTTGAGCAGCTGACTCTTGATTTCATTTCAGGTCATGATGTCATGGTCATTAGATCAAGCCCTGTGTCTGGCTCTGTGCTGGCAGCACGGAGCCTTCTTGGGATTCTCTATCTCTCTCCCCATCTCTGTCCCTCCATTGCTCACACGAACATAGGTTGTCTCTCTCAAAATAAATAAACATTAAAAAAACACATTTTCTTGGTGGCTCTGTTGGTTAAGCATCTGACTCTTGGTTTTGGCTCAGTTCATGATCTCACGGTTTGTGAGTTTGAGGCCCACATCAGGCTCTATGCTGAAAGTGCAGAGCCTGCTTGGGATTCTCTCTCCCCTCTTTCTCTGTCCCTACCCCACTGGCTGTCTCCCTCTCTCAAAATAAATAAAATTAAAAAATAAATTAGACAGGCCCCTGGGTATCTCAGTTGGTTAAGCCTTTGACTTCAGCTCAGGTCATGATCTCACAGTTTGTGGGTTTGAGCCCCGGGTCAGGCTCTGTGCCAATGGCTAGCTCAGAGCTGAACCCTGTCTTTGGATTCTGTGTCCCTCTCTCTCTCTGACCCTCCCCTGCTCATGCTGTCTCTCTGTCTCTCAAAAATAAAATAAAAACATTAAAAAATTAAAAAAATTTAGAAAGCCATTTCTTTTCTCCTGATTACTTTACTGTAAGAATGCAGTATATAATACATACACAGAATATATGTTGACTGTTTATGTTATTGGTAAGGCTTCAGTCAACAGTAGGCTATTAGTAGTTATATTTTTGGGGAGTCCAAAGTTATACAGATTTTCTTGATTGTGAGGGGGGCAGGGTCAGTGCCCTTTGGCCACTGCATTGTTCAAGGGTCAACTCTACACACATGGGTTAGTGCACACACATATATTTTCTTGCTCTATCAGCTGAGAAGTCCTAAAAGGAATGACAATCCAGTAGCAGTAACATACCTAGCACCAGATCTTGGTTTCTAGTATGATTTTCCAATAAAAGAAACCAGAGCTCGTGGGAATGATGCCTGATTTTAGGAGTGGAAAGGGAATCAGCAAGACAAGTCTGGAACCATAAAGGGAAGAGCCGAGAACAATGTGAGCAGCTAAATAAAGTAATTTTGGATCATAACCCAATGCAAATAAATATCCACAAATCCATACTGATGTAAACGACTGAATAAATTACTAAATGGGCAAGAGGTGAGAAGTCTCCCTTGTAGAATTCCAAATAATTTTTGTAGATCCTGTGTCCTCAAAGAAGGGGAGCATAATCCCTGACCCCTTAAATGTGGGCCTTCCTTCCAGAGATGCAGTATGGAAAGGGAGAAAGAGTAAGTTAACAGTTTAAAAACCTGACAATCACTAGCTAAGCCAGGTGGTCAAGATCTACATCACGATCATAAACCATGGGATTTGACGTGATGTGATGAAAATAGCATTCACCTCTGTGCTCCTTCTTTCCAAACCCATGACCCCACCCTAATCAGGAGAAAAATATTAGACGGATTTCAAGAGATGAGCATCCTAAACTATGCTTGATCAGTACTCCTCAAAACCATCAAGGTATCAAAAACCAGTCTGAGAAATAGTCACAGCCAAGAGGAGCCTCAGGAGACATGATCCTACATGTAATATGGTATCCTGGATGGGATCTTGGAACAGATAAGAACATTAGATAAAAACTAAAGATACATGATATACTTTAGTTAGTCTATCAATACTGGTCCATTGAATTTTAAATGGACTCTACTAATCTAAGATGTGAATAATGCAAGAGTGGGTGTTGACTCTAGGGGAATTCTTTGTACTACCTTTGTAAGTTTTCTATAAATCTAAAATTACTTTAAAAATATATTAAGAAATCAATTCAAATGTGCTATTTTCCCAACCAAATATAGTGTTCACTGGGGAGGAATCCATGATTTTATGGGACACATAGGTTTCCTTTCATCACCAATGAGACAGTGGTCATTTATCCAATAGTAGCTGTGTACTACAGAAGCATTCACACAGGAGGGAAAGCATAAAGCCCACTTCAAAGTCCAACAAGACATAGATTGAAGGCCTTCAAAGCCCTTCAAGCCGTGAAAGACATACTCATTCCCCAGTGAGAACCTAAGTTTCCAGGAAGAAAGTACACAGTTGATGTGTTTGTTTCCAGGGCTAAGATGAGAAGACAAAGCTTCCTTATTACTTAAGGATGCCTGCCAAGGTCATTTCTGCCTTCCCCCTAGTACAATCATCACTTAAAGTACACCGGTCTTAATGATTTTAATGATTGTCTCTGGAACTGCTCTGGAAATTATGTTTATCTGTGGCCCCTGATGGAAGTTTTTATACCTTGGGCTTTTATTAGTTTTCCATTGCTGTAGTCACAAATGACCACACCCTCAGTGGCTTGAAACAACACAGATTTATCCTTGTGGTTCTATATGTTTCAAGTCCAACATGGGTCTCTCTGGGCCAAAATCAAGGCATCAGGAGGGCTGTGTTCCTTTCTGGAGGCTGTAGGAGATGATCTATTTTCTGGCCTTTTCAAGCTTCTAAGAGGCCACTTGCATCCTTTGGCTTGTAGCCCTGTTCTTCCATTTTCAAAGCTGGCAACGGGGGTTGGGGGCTCCATCCTTCTCACATTGTATTACTTAGCTCCTTCTTCCACCTCCCTCTTCCACTTGTAAGTACCCTCTGATTACACCAGGCGTCTGAAAAATCTGGGACAATCTCCCTATTTTAGGGCTGATTAGCCACCAAAATTCTACCTGCACCCTTAATTTCCCTTTGCCACATAAGGAAATATATTCACAGATTCTAGAGAGTATATTATGGTCTTCTTTGGGGGGGCCATTATTATGCCTACAACAACTTTCTTGGTTAAGGGAACAGGTTCTGTTCTCAATACTCACCCTTCAATACAACATATGGGTTCACTTTCCCTCTATGGGAAATTGCCAAAAGAAAATGCAAAATCCAAACCTTTCCATCCCAGCCCTTAAGCCAGAGGAGTTTTATTACTTTTAGCTAAAAGGATACTTGTTTCAGCAGCCATAATATAAAGCATCAGGCAAATATGGGAGCCAGCTCATGGTGGCCTCCACAGACTGTCAGGGTCTCAACACACTCCCCTCTACTTGACATAGCTATTTAGTCACCAGGGTCTGAAATCTGGCCCTTGGAGCACAGCCAGAAAAGGGAACTTAGAGGCTGGTGTTGTAATGGCGGCAGACAGGGAGATCTATAGTCTTTATGAGTCTTATAGTTTCCACCAGAGTCTTTGTTTTGGTCAGTTTTATAGTTTCTGCAGAACTGGAAGGCTGCCAAGCAACTGGCCTCTGGACATTTATTCATTGTTCAGCCAAGCACGTGATTCAGCCGCCTTCCAATTACTAGTCAACAAGGAGTGAGATGGATGCACCATTGGCTGGCTTTGAGCGGTCAAAGTGATCCGAACTGAAACAGTGGTGGAGGTCTCAAGTAAGTCATGGGAATGGAAACACCACACAGGCACCGAGGGTCCAGGGAATAATACATCCTTGTTCTTTGTCTTTTGCCATGCGACATTCTGTTTGGTCTTTAGATTGAGAATTAGAACCATTTCCTTGGGTTTAAAGGAAACCTACTCTTACTTAAGCAGAAGGTGGTATGCATATGCCAGCCTGAGAGCAAAACTCCAAACTGTTGTGCCCACGTGTGCTCCCGTGTGCATCCATACACCCTGAGCACTTACAACAGCCTTGAAGAGACCAAAGAACTTGACCTGGTGTATTGCCTAATTAAATGTAAAGTGTGGGTACAATGAGCAACCCAGGATGGCTGGGCAAGACCAGCACTACTATGATCTCTTTAATTCCTAAACAAGTACAGGCATCTTTGGTGCAGATAAACAATTACTTCCCTTCAAGGGTCAGTAGGTTCCTGAAGGGCAGTTACCTTCAGTGGTTCTCAGAGTCCAACGCAAAGCCAGGCATGCAGTAAGCATTCAGTATGTGCTGGGAGGGTGCTTTAGTTGCAGACGGGAGGGGAAAGACACATACATGACCAGCAATGTGATATGGTTAAGGACCCCCATGCAGTTCTGAACCAAGTCCTGAGGGCCGAGTGCCCTTCCAGAATGGAGGGAGCATAAAAAGAGTGTGTAAGAAATCCAGCGGCCACTGGAGGGCCTGGGGAGTCCCAGGACACGCCGCAGCCTCTGTGCCCCACTTGCATTCATCTCTGTGTGCCACCTGAGTCAAGTTTCCTTTCCTCATTTCATTCTCTGTGGCTCTTGGACCTTCGTGTCTATATCTTTCTTATTTATGAATACTGAGCAGTGAATCATTTATTCTTGCAGTGGCTCTCAATGCTGCTTAAAAAGCACCACACCAACTACTAGTCCACTTGAACCCCAATGTTTATAGCAGCACTATCAATAAGAGCCAAAGTATGGAAAGAGCCCAAATGTCCATTGATGGATGAGTGGATATAGATGTGGTACCTATATACGCAATGGAGTATTACTCGGTAATCAAAAAGAATGAAATCTTGCCATTTGCAACTACGTGGATGGAACTAGAGGGTATTATGCTAAGCAAATTAGAGAAAGACAAATATCATATGACTTCACTCATATGAGGACTTTAAGATACAAAACAGATGAGCGGAAGGGAAGCAAAAATAATACAAAAGCAGGGAGGGGACAAAACATAAGGGACTCTTAAATATGGAGAACAAACAGAGGGCTACTGGAGGGATAGTGGGAAGGGGGATGGGCTAAATGGGTAAGGGGACTTAAGGAATCTACTCCTGATATCACTGTTGCACTATATGCTAACTAGCTTGGATGTAAATTAAAAAATAAATTTAAAAAATGTAAAACAAAGCAAAAAAACTACTAGTCCACTTGAATTTCCAAGTGGTGGCCTCTGTGGTAATGAGCTCTGGGTGTGGCCTGGGTGTGAACATGGCACTGTTGTGTCCTGACTGGATCGATTCTCTGGTGGGCTAGTTCTGGATGTGTCTGCAGGTCAGCCAGGGGGTTATCCTGAAGGAGCCCAGTTCGTGGGAACACTCAAATGAACAATGACAGTGATCAGGAGAGAGCACACATGGTTATACCACATTTCCTTTGTACTGGGCGTGGAGACGTGGCACTTTTTTTTAACATATATTACAACATTTAATCTTCCAAACAATCCAATGAGTAGCTCCTATTATGACCCCCATTACACAGATGAAGAAAATGAGACCCAGAGAAGTGATGGAACCTGTCCCAGGCCACACAGCTAGAAGGTGGAACCCAGCAAATCCCAGCCTGGCTGGCTGCAGAGTTCACATCCTTAACGCGACACTTTGTCCCAGTTTTACGTAATGGCTTTTATGTTTTTTTAAATGAGAACGCCTAGAACACGGTCACTTCTGCATTCCCGTGTAAAGCGAGGAGAACGTTTCACGGGGCATCATCTTGCAAACACTAAGCCCTACAAGGTTGTCTGGTCACTCAGCCTCGGTGAGAAATAGATTCGAAAGGAGGTGACATATGAGCATTATTTTGTTCCGTTTTAAATAATGGGTTGATCTATCTCTGGGTCTAAAACAAAAACAGGCTCATTTAACAGAACTTTGCAAATATAAAACAATGAAGAGAGCAAATAATCCTACTGCTTAGAGATAAACCCTGTTAACATGTTATACTTTCTTACCAGCTTTTCTGTTTTACACACACACACACACACACACACAATCCACACAGCTCTATAACCTGCTTTTATCATATTGCATCATTTCATTATCTTTCCTTATGCCATCAAAAATACAGCACCTGAGTGGTTCAGTCAGTTGAACTTCCGACTTTGGCTCAGGCCACGATCTCATGGTTTGTGAAGTCAAGGCCCATATCAAGTTCCACATTCAGGGCAGACTCCCTGCTGTCAGTGCAAAGCCTGCTTCAGATCCCCTGTCCGCCTCTCTTTTTGCCCTTCTCTGCTCACACACTCTCTCTCTCAAAAATAAAAACAGTAAAAAAATATCATTTTAAACAGTGTTCTCAAGTCCTATCAAAGGTCCATACCTAATGCGTTACTTAACCATTTCATAACTGTCGGACATTTAGGTGGTTTCCAATTATGGGGGAAGGCGGCTGAGTTGGGAAGGCTGAGTCATTCACCAGCCATGGCCTCAGGCCGAGGGACCAGCAAGCATAGAATGTGGCGCCCTTGGGGACCTAGAGCTAGTCTCTCTTTCATGGGTAAGAAAACTAAAGTTCAGAGATTTGCCTGAAAGGTTTCCTAGAAAATGATTTGAAGACTTAGTCATTTCCTTTCCCCAGGGTCTAGCAGAAAGGAACCTCACAGAAAGAGGTCAAGGGGGGCAAGGAGAGTGACACAGAGTCACAGGGATGAAGAGGGCACGTGTTACTGAGCCACTTAACTATGGTCTACTGACCCCATCCCCTGTGCAGGCTCTCGGAGGAACCTGTGTGCCATCTCCAGAAGACCTCCCCAGTATGTGAGGTTCCCTACAGGGTGCTAACCTCTCCACACCCCAGGCTGTGCTGGATGCTGGCCAAGGGGCTTCAGAAGCCAGACCCTGGGATGGAAAAGTGGAGGTGACAGACTGCAGTGGAGTCTGCTGTGTGCACCAAACGGTCCATCACAGATGGGCTGAAACACAGGTGGCCAACAACTGTGATGGGCAGCACAAGGTCATCTGCGTGCTCATCCAGGGAATAGTGGGCCAGGGTCCTCCCTCCCCTCTCCTCAGGAGAGAAATCCCAGGAATGGGGGAGGGGCGGTTTAGAGAGTATATTTTTAGGAACACATCTGAGAGGGGGACATACCCTTCTTCTCCAAGAAATATGCAAACCAGAATGAATGGGCTGCAGAATCCTATTCTTCACATTCACTAAGCCAGCGCCATTCCCAGTACCTATCTCCTTAGTCCTGAGAGACGCTGAGGAAAGCTGCTGGAGGTGGCGATGTAACCTGCACTGAGCTCCTGCCCCTGGCCAGGCCCGGCCCTTGCTGAAGGTTCCATTCATGACTCATCCTCTACAGTCCTCTGGAGAGGAAGAGACGCCTTGCTCCTGGGGACAAACCTGCAGTTTTGGAACTAGTTCAACATCACACTCTTTTGATCACAGTGCTAGGGTAGTCTAGGACTTTTTCACCTGATGGAAGGGGGACTTGTTAAAGTGCTCATTCCCTTCCTTCCATCCCTAAACAGGCTGGGCACCTACTGTATGCCACACACTATTCTAGGAAAGAACGAACACTTGACTTAGGAATTCACGGTCATGTACACTCAAAGTCTTAGTGGGCCAAAGGCCGACACTGGTATGGTTCCAGGTGACGAGGGAGCACCAGGCTGGCCTTGCACTGCCTGGAGGGACCAGGGTGGGCTTCACCAAGACAGCGGTGCCAGGCGCTTTTGTGGACACATGTCTATTCTTCTTTCCATATCACTTACCACCATTTGTAATTACACATCCGTGTGCATATCTGCGGAACACCTGTCTCCTCCATTCTTTGGAGTGCTTCGAGAAGCCTGACGCCTTGCCCACCACTGCACTGCCAGCACCTGCCATAAAGTAAGTGCTTTGTGCGTGTTTACCGAGCGAATGACTAGCTGGCCATGCTGGCCCCTGAGCAGTCTTCCCTTCCAGTAGAGTCCCAGAGCCAAATAAACCTCTTTGTAATCTCCATCAGAGTCAGTCAGTCATATTGGGTGGGTCTGGCCTTTAAGAAGAGAAGGATAAGGAACTGGACACAGCAAGGGAGGGAACAGAGGGGGCACGCATGTGTTGGTTGTGAGCATGGGGGTCTGAGACATGTAGTGGGAGGCATCTTTGCTTATTGTTAAGATCTTCCCAGCATCAACGACTACGTCCCATCCCAAACCGCAAATCTGAGCCCATCACACTCGAAGTGGCTTTCTGGGTTTGTTTTGTTTGTTTGTTTGTTTCCTAAACCAACAATCCATGTTGACAGCAAATCTGTATAGAGAGCCTATTAAAAGAAATTGCAGTAAATCAGAGATGCTTTAACTGTCTGGCTGGCAGTCTGCTGCCTGCCTGCCCGACACCTTCTGCGTGGCTTCCTTTGGTACAACCTTCCATTTGATTCAATTATGTGGATAATTATTGAGACTTGACTTCGTGCAAGGCGATGTGTTCAGTGCCTCTTCCGGGCCCAGAGCATAATTTAACTTATGGACAAAAATAAACATGATGGAGGCAAAGAGTGAAAGAGGCCACAAGAAACACTCAAGACCATTGCAAAGAAGATAACGTTATACCCGTATGGCCAAGTATGGGACAGCAGGTAGCAGGGCACCCTCCCCGTTTGTGGAAATATGCATTCAACAGTGTTGCCAGCAACTTCCCCAGGCCAGGCACTGTGCTGGGTCCTGGGGTCAAAGGGGTGAATAAGATCCAGCCCCAGAGTACAGCACTGCACTCTGTGGCGCTACAAGCATGTCACTGAGCTCATGTGGAAGTGCAAATCAGGAGGGCTTCTCAGAGGAGATGCTTTATTTGCTTCTTCAAGGAGAAATAGGGGTTCAGGAGGCAAAGAGGGAGTAAGGTGTATCAAAGAGCTGGAGACAAGAGACTAAGCACATTTTCAGAAAGGTTGCTGGAGAAAATGGGTCTGTGGGGTGTTAGAGAGTTAAGCCAAGGTCCAGAATATACAAAGTATAGATTTAATACTGAAGGCAACAGGGAGCCCCTGCAAGATAAGAAAAGCAGAGTTGTGCAAGTTTGCAGGATGGCTGCGGGAAGTTCCTGAATGGGACCATCTAGGCACAAGACTTCCAGGGATGCACCACCACCAGCAGTCGGGCAGTCTAGGCTGGCCCAAGCACTGGAGGAATATAGACCTGGGCTTAATCCCAGCTCTGTCTCCTATTTAATTTTCCTTCCTCTCTGAAACGGGAATCATAACACTTGGCTCACAGGTTTGTAATGAAGCTTCGATGACATAACAACATACACTAAATGCCCAGCATAGAACATGCCTCAGTCAGCATTCAGTGCTTCCCCACCTTTTCCCAATCTGTGCTGGCAACGTGTGTAAGCACGGGGGAGAAGGGATGATCCTCTGCTCTGAGATGATCTAGTGAGACAGGAATGACTTTGGCAAGAGCTCCAAAAGCAAAATTGGAGGAGATGAAGAAATTATGATCCATCTCCTTGTCCTGGGTTTCAAGCAGATGAAGAGAGACAGGATAGTGAAAGAGGGAATAGGAGGAGGCCCGTGAGTGCTTTGCAATGCAGACGGGCACTCTGGGACAAGTGGCAGAGTGAAGGTGCCCAGGCACGCTCAAGAAGGAGTATCTCCTGAGTGTTCTAGAGCCTGGAAGATGGACACTTAGGAAAGAGAAAGGCTCTCTGGTGATGGCAGCTCGGGTGACAGCCATGGTGGCCCTAATGGGTGATGAATGCTGCTGATAGCAGTGACTGTGGTTTGGATGAATTTCCAGAAGTGGAAACAAATAGTGGCCAACACCCATGGCATCTGGATTGTGGGCTCTAACTAATAATTCCATTTCCCCCTAGAAGGAATCAGGGCTCTTTGGAGAAATGGTAGATTCTAGACAAGCCTGGGACATCTTATTGCCAGAAATAGATAAGCTATGATTTTCTACTAGGTAGCATCCTAGCAAAGAAGCTTCCGTTGGCTCAAGACAGAAAAAATGAAGCACCAGTAAGGATAATAACTGCAATGGATTGAAATACATCAAATATATTTACATCCATGAGTTTAGAATAACACTAGAAAACACAGCACAACACCTAAGTCACCTCTGGAGGAGGCTTGGAAACCCACTCATTTTGAAGAACAGTAAGTAAAGGGAAAACTCTAACATTAAATGATGATAGAATACGTGAATTAGAATATAACCATCTGAAAACCCCTCATGAATTCATGCATCTAGGCAACGATGGCCGGTGGCTCCCCAGAGATGAGACAGAACCAGCCGTAATCTCTCCCCTTCCCTTGACCTCCAAAGACACACACCACCATCAGGCCTAGATCTACCCACGGATTGTCAGGCAGTGCAGAGACCAGAGGAACACATTCACGGACACCATGCAGGTACAGCTGGCAATCTCCAGGAGATGGGAAACCCCTTCGGTGTCTTCAGGGAATAAAAGAGATTTAGAGAATATCACTCAATGGCAATGCATGGGCCTTAGTTTAGTCTTGATTCCAACACACCATAAAAATAATAAAAATATGAAACAACAATCAAAAACCATGAAACTGAATAGCTGAGAATGTTAAGGCATTATTAAATTCTCATTTTCATGTAATATAAATTGTATTTTTAAAAAGAATCCTTATTTTTAAGAGCTATAAATGAGATCTATGTACTGAAATGATCTATCTGGGATTCACCGCAAAGGAATCTTCGGGGGCGGGGGGGTGCTGAGAGTCAGAGGGGAGATATAAATGAAACAAGATTCATTGTTCAAGGAGGTGATGGTTCCCTGGGGTGCACTACACTTTTCTTTCTACTTTTGGGTCTGTATATTAAGAAGCTCTTATTTTTGTTTTTGTCATGGCACTTAAGTACTAAATTCTGGGTGTGGGGAGAAGGAAACCACAGGCTTGTTCTGCAAAATAAAGAGGTGGATCAGGGAGAATGAGGTAGGTCTGGAAAAAAAATGCAACTAATGTGGCAGGCAGAGATCAATATTCTTAACATATAACGACTTCCTTATAAAAACCCATAATAACAATCTATCGAAGCCCCTAAGGAAAATTAATTAATTACATTAAGTGGCATTTATGTGAAGGAAAAAATATAACTAGGAGATATTGGGGTAAACCTTCATCTCCGCTGGTCTGCACAGAGAAGCGAAGCAACAATGAGACACCCATCGGGGTCTCCCAGGACCCTCTCTGCACCTTCCCTACCTCTGTGTCTGCTCCACGCACCACCCTAATCAATCCAAGGGCTGACATCCGCTCTTAGGATCCCAGGGGTCCACTGTAACCTCTGGATCCCTCCTGCATTTCCCCCAGAGTGGCTATTCTCTCTGGCTGAGACTTTGAACACAAACGCTTCCTAGAGAGTGCAAATGGATGAAGTTTGGGGTTTATACATTTCTCAGTTGGGAGTGGGCTGTTAATCTGTGACTTAAGAGCCCAGGGAGGAGCCACATCTCCCCTCTCCATCTTCAGGGGGGTGGGGGCGGCCAAGAAGGCTCATTCACCATGGCAGTCCCTGGGGTCCCAGTGTGGCCGAAAGGGGCTCATGGCTCCTCTTTTCACTCCTGTATTAATTGTGGTCTTAGAACCTGAATCAAGGAGCCCAAATTGATATAATCTTTAACCTGTCAAAATCCATGGGGAGACGTTGCAGCCGGCCATAAATTCAAACATGCGAATTGTCAAACCGCGTTTAATCTGGGTGGAAACTGAGTAGAAAGTCTTGCCAAGAACTTGCATGCACATCAATCAAACCCATTTCAGTTCCTGTCTTAATACATTTACCCTGAACTATTTGGGGAATTGGAAAGACCCATTAGGCCTTATTGATTATGAGCTCGTCAAATAAGATATTTGTCCTATTCATATTAATGTCACTAATGAGAATTACAACACCCTCTCTGCTCCAGCTATGGAACAGAGCTAGCTGTTAGGTCTTAGGACACGCATTTAGCAGTCTAATTGCTCAGCGAGGCCAAAAGCTTCTTTCTACGCATTCATAATGCACGCGTAGAGCATAATGCACGCAGGAGTAGAGGACAGCAAGCAGTGAAATTAGGCAGAGCTTTTCTTTCCTAAGTTTTCTCCTTCTTTGTTCATTTCTTTGTTCATACTTATCTCCTCTCCCCACCCCTAAATATCTCATAAACACACACACACACACACAAACACACACACACACACACACACACACACACACACACACAGAGCCTCCCCTCTACAGTTTATCTCTAACAAAAGAACAAAGCTAATGCATCGCAGGTTGATATAAACAACCTTGAGAGGCAAAAATGACGGGGCATCTACCATCTGAGAAGCCCCATCAGCACAGAAGAGCCAGGAGTTGGCCAGGCCACCCCCAACAGAGAATTTCCCCAGCGGCAGCATATACAACTTTGTTCAGGCTCTGACGTACCTTTAGGACAGAGTGCCCCACAGCCCATGGTCCGGGATGTCAGCTGCAAGCATGGTACCTTCTGCCCAGTGCTGACCGACCCCTCTGTTGTCGGGTCAATTTTCAGAGGTTTGGAGGTCTGCGGAGCTATAGAATCTTTGCAACCGTCTCCTGAGGAGAATGCTGCCGGCTTGATACAAGTCTCGGCTCAGTGCATCAGTTGAAAACAAGTGGCTGCCTATATAATTTAATATCATGCCACATGAGACTCATAGACTTGCTGCAAAGCAAGCAGGATTCTGCTTCTCGCCTCTTGGCAACTGGAAATCTGGAGGGGCTGCCTGTTTCTGCTCAGCCTGGGCATACACCTCGAGCTACCTGTCAGTACTGGGCACCTGTGTTGGCTGGGCTCTTCCAGGGCTCACCTGCCAGGGGCTGCGGAGAAGTGAGTCTCATTTGGGGTGATCTAGAATTTCTGAGTCCACCAAAAGACTCAGGGTCATATGTATCTCCTTAGGTGACCCCAGGCCGCCCTGGACACAGAGTGGCCATGCTGTGCCCTCAAGCCTTTTCTTAGTTGTCATGGGAAACCTGTCATTTCAGGAGAGGGAATATAAATGTGTAGCTAGGGAATGAAGGTGTGAGGGTATCTACATACATGTTTCTTCTAGGTATGAACTCATCACCATAGGCAAGTGTTAAGAACAGGAAGAAAGCTCTCTTGTATTTGAATATTTGTCACTGTGGCCCATCAAGTCTGTTGGCTGGCTGATTTAATGCAAAGCCCTGCTGGGGGGAGGGACGCCCTGGTTCTGTGAGTCTATGTCACTTACATATGAAGCAGGGAGGTGACCCAGTGAGGGCACTGGGCTAAATGGATTTCTAAGATCCTGGGACCAGTTCATCCATGCCATGGTGGAGCTCTGAAAAGACCCCAGGGTGGTTCCCAAGGTGCAGGATCCCGGAGGACTTGGCAGGGATGCCTGCTACTGTGGTTGATCCTTCAGAATCCTGTGACAAAATTACCCTTGCCCTGGGGGAGGAAATAGACTAAGCAAGGAGACACAGTTGGCCTGAGAGTCAGTCCTAGGGAAAACCTCTGGGCTGGAAAGAGGCACCGTAACTAACCCAGCAGGGGACTCTTGGCTTCTGGTTCTGTCTGACCCCAAAGACAAAGGTATAAATCATGCAGAGAGATAGCGCTGCACCTGCGCTCAAAGATGCTTAAAGCTCAGGAGGGTCAGACACCAGGAAAAGGCTGCAGGTGCATCTTTCAGGGCAAGGTGCTTTGTGCATCTAAATAAAGGAGAGGGCTTAGGCTTGAGGAGCTGGCCCAGACCCTCCTTTGCCGTCCCCTCTACCAGGCTGGGCGCTCCAGATGGTGGAGCAGTTGTTATCTGGGAGGGTGGTGGGAAACAGGAGGCTATTAAAGGGGGTACTTTTCCCTCTTGGAGAAGAGTAAGACCCTACAGTCCTACACACCACTTAAAACTCTCCAAGGACAAATCCTGGGATGTAATTATTATGCTACCTACCCATCATCATTTGAAAACGGGGTCTTTTTGCAATCATTGGCTTTATAATGATCATTTAAGAAGCACATTCTTGAAATAGCCCAAACCTGAAAGGCACAAAGTATGCAAAGTAGCTAACAGTTTTTGATTAATAATTACTACGTGCCTGGCATTAAAGTTGACCTCGCACATATTATTTCATTTAATCGAGGGGCTACAGAATCGATAAAAGTAAATTTATGTCATACCTGCTGCCTAACACATCAGGGCATGTAAAACAGTCTAGAAATAGCACTGCAGGACTGGACTAAAAGGTTTTGATTCACAGCAAAGGAAATTTAATTAAAGCATGTAATGTCAATTACTGTCATTCATAATCACGTTATACCTCCTCAGAAAGAATACAGATATAAAGGTCTAGAGTTACCTGCCTGTTTGATGTAAATAGGATAAAATTATCTAACTTCTGAAAATATCCAGATATCAGAAGAAGGAAAAAAAAGTATTTCTACCTAGTGTCATGTGTCACCAAATTTCATTAGGTAGGGACAGGAGTATCCAGCCACAAGAAAGCCCACCTCTCCTTGGAGAGCAGGTCATAATAATTTTCAAAGGTACCTGAAAATCTGGTGTTTGACACAGTCATGATTTCTTTTTTAGCTGCTATAAACAATCAGAAGCTGCTGCTTGTTTTGACAAGACCGAGAGAGGGGAGAGTGGATGTTCCAAGCCCATCTCCACCACTTTTAGAACTTTCTACAGTGAGAAGGACCAGAACCCTTCATGGGGGTGGCTCTGAATTCCAGTGAGGAGAAGTAATCACGGGAAAGCACCAAGGCAGACACAACATGGCAAAGCTGCCAAGTCACAGCTTGGTCTCAGCAGGTCCATCCATGGGCATCTAACTTCATTCCCTTGTCCTTCAATCCCTTGCGGCAGATCTTGAGCTGAAGACTGGGGTTATTCCAAGGAGCAAGAAAGCAACGAAGTCCCTACATTCTTAGGATTACAGTGCAGTCAGGGAGATGGATACTAATTTTAAGCATGTACAAATTCATAATTACCAGGCAAGCTCCAGAGAGTCCTAGTTTCTGCATGTCTGAAATGGGTGTTACGGATACATGTCTCAATGGGTTGTGGCAAAGATGAAATGGGCCAGTAAGTACAAAGCCCTTGGCTTAATACACATGGATACATATTCAGGGATGCCTGGGTGGCTCAGTCGGTTGAGTGTCTGAATCTTGATTTCAGCTCAGGTCATGATCCCAGGGTTATGGGATTGAGCCTGTGTCTGGCTCTGTGCTGAATGTGAAGTCTGCTTGAGATTCTCTCTCTCCTTCTGCCCTTCTCCCCCACTTGCAAGCTCTCTCTCTCCCTAAAACAAGCAAAAAACACCCCTTCGAATTAATACAAATTCTACTGCTACCACTATTAACTATTCTCATTACTGAATGGCCTCACCAGTTACTGGTCTTGGGTCAGTTACCTAATTTCCTTGTGATTCAGTTCTCCCATTTGTAAAATGGAGCAACAATAATTCCTAACCAAAAAGATTAAATGAGTTAATGTATAGAAAATGTTTGGAACAATGCCTGACACACAGTAAGATTTTGATAAATGTTAGCTGCTGTGGTGACGTCAGCTCATAATATGCTTACCATCTATCCCAGGATTTCTCAATAGAAGCACTACTGATGTTGTGAGCAGGACAATTCTTTGTTTTGGAGGGTGGTCCTGTGTGTTGTAGGGTGTTTAGTAGCATCCCTGGCCTCTCCCTGTGAAACGCCAGGAGCATTCACCCACCCCATGCCTCAGTCATGACATGACCATCAAAAATGTCTCAGGACATTGCCTCATGACGCCTAGGAGGAAAAAATTACCCCCACAGAGAACTACTGGTCCAGCTGAAAAATATAACTGACCAACAGGAAGGCAGACAATGAAGACCTAGACTCTATGGTCATAAGGAAAAAAGCAACAGCTAGTCAATGAGAGAGCCTATCATTGGAAAGTCAGAGGATACTGTTTAGAAGAGGGGCCATAAATAGTGCTTTGTGACCATTCTGAATCAATGTCCCTTTTGATAAACAAACAAAAAAACAACTTCATTGAGATTATACATCATGACGAAACTCAAATTAAAGTGGCCATAATATATCAAATATAATTTTCCATTACATACAGTTCTCTTCTTTCACCAAAATCCAAATAGAAGTTCTTACTCTATCAGTAAGATAGAAGCTCTGACTGATTTAGATAAGCTGGGGAGAGAAGAAAGAGAAGGGAATAGGGAAACCGGAAACAAGGTCAGCCCTGAAGAACTTTAGAGCAATGTCCATGGACATCTGTGGAGATGAGTACAGATTTTGACCAAGTAGGAAGAAGAGAATCTGCTTTCAAAGAGGGGTAAGGTCTGGTCCACCCTGGATCACAGCTGCTGCATGCCATTTCATCCTCATGACTGAGATCATGTACTCTCACCTGTAACTCACTCCTGCCTCAGTTTTCAGGCTCCAACTTGACCGGAGGCTGTCTTGAGCTCCACATCATCATCATCTGACCCCAGTACGGTGCTTTATTCCAGTATTCAACACAGTCCCAGTGCATTACCCCGCTTCTTACTGTTGACCTCCTGTCTCAATCCCTGTCCCAGAATCTGCTTCACACCCCATCCCAGAGCCCAGAACAAGTAACCACACCTAGAGTCAGACTACCTGAGGTGGCTACCTGCTTTTCTGTATATCTGAGCATCTTCCCTTCAAGTCCCTGCTGCTGTACTCAATTTACCCACTGGGACATCCTGCTATTTCATTTTGGACTCTTCACTGCTGCTGTTGTTTTGGGATGGTGGCCAGAGATTACTGTACCCCATGGCGGCTAGACTGCATCTTTACTGTTAACATGTGGACCAGTAATCTGAGTGTTATCCTACCACCGAGGAAGAGTCAGATCCAGGTCCCCTCCCTCTCTGCCTTTCTTGCTAACTGGCTATGCCCTAATACAATCAACAGAATCATAGTCTCTGTGTCTGGTTATCTCTGTCGTGTGGTAGATGAATCAGACGGCAGCTCTGACATGTGACTCCATGATAATGTATATGCATGATAAATAGAGCGCTCCCCCCCATTTGCTGGACACCCTATCAGGTGAAGGAAGGAGAGGAAAACTAATACCTATTGAAGGTTTATTCTGTACTATACATTTATGTGCTTTATAGAATTATTTAATTTTAACTTGCAACCATCCTGAGAGGTAGACATCGTCCATAACATTTCCCGTGTGAAGAAGAAAAGCAGTGCTGACTTCAAAACTCATGCTCATTCCCTGGCAACCAAAAGTGGTCTTTGTGATAGGTAACTGGAACCCTAAGGGTCTCTATCTTCTCTTTCATAAATCTTCACACTATCCATGGCATCCACTCTCAGAGCTAGTGAATGAACTCAGAGCACTCCCACAAGTGTCCTCAGTCTCCTCTCCCAGATTAGTTTCTGCTATGAAAATTCAGGCATCAAGCACTTTACCTGAGTTCACAGAGAAAACAAACTGTGGAATTCCAAACACTCTCAAGGGGTCTACATAGAAGTACTTGTACATTTATAGGAGCCACTGCCTCAATGACAAAGTACCAGTGGGACCTGGATTTCCCAGAGGAAGTCAATGCACTCCAACAGACAGGGACCCTGTCTGCAAGGGCTTGGGGTTCCACAGTGTGTTCTGGCCTCTCTCTTCAGGCTGGGGACAAGAGGTATGCAAGTGATCAAAGAGTTGGCCAAGCATTGGCTGCATATTTTTAGGAGGGACATGGGGTATGGTATTTGAGAGTTTCACATTTGCATAAAGGATCCTCTCCCCTGCCCCTCCTCCTTTTAACAGATTAGCTTTAAAAATACCATACAAGGGGCGCCTGGGTGGCTCAGTCAGTTAAGCGTCCGGCTTTGGCTCAGGTCATGATCTCATAGTTCGTGGGTTCGGACCCCACATCGGGCTCTGTGCTGACAGCTACTTCAGAGCCTGGAGCCTGCTTCAAATTCTGTGTCTCCCTCTCTCTCTGGCCCTCCCTGCTCATACTGTCTCTCTCTGTCTCTCAAAAAAAAAAAAACATTAAAAAAAATACCATACAAAATATACACTAGAGATTGTACAGGCTTTTCCTCAAGGTGTGAGTAACTAGATTGAGCTTTATGTGGACGGACCTGACAACATTTTATGCTCCAGTATGTACTCCTACATTTGAGTATTTGAGTAACACACAGAAGGGAGCTCACCACCCGTGAGAACCAGGTGCCTGGGGGTGCCTAGGTGGCTCAGTAGGTTACGCTAAGCATCTGACTTTGGATCAGGTCATGATCTTACAGTTCCTGAGTTCAAGCCCCAGGTCAGGCTCTGTGCTGTCAGCGTGGAGTCTGGAGCCAGCATTGAGTTCTGGGTCTCCGTCCCTCTCTGCCCCGCCCCTGCTCATGCTCTGTCTCACGTGCTCTGTCAAGAATAAATAAACATGAAAAAAATCAAAATACCTTAAAGAAAAAAAAAAAAAGAATATGAAGCAACCAGCAATCACCCTTGAGAAAACCTACAGATGACCAGAGTCAGAGCCCTATTCTGACTTTTCTCATTGTTTTTGTGGAAAATCTGACTACATTTGGAATGTTTAAACCCACAATAATGCAGCAATCTGCCAGACACCACAGAATACACTTTTACTATAAAAAAATGAGAAAGTATATGATTTAAATTTTTATAAGGTCCTTATAATTAGACAAAAGTAGCTTTCATGTGATCATAATCAGTACTACCATAGAGTTTTACTATATCTTTTCACTTCACATTTTAAATATATTTTAAGATTTTATTTTAATATTTTTTAAATGTTTATTTATTTTGAAAGAGAGAGAGAGAAAGAGAAAGAGCCAGCGAGCATGTGAGCAGGGTAGAGGCGCAGACAGAGAGGGAGAGAGAATCTTAAGCTGGCTCCATGCTGTCAGCACAGACCTGATGCGGGATTTAATCCCGTGAACCATAAGATCATGACCTGAGCTGAAATTAAGAGTCCAACACCTAAACTACTAAGCTACCCAGGTGCGCCTATTTTAACATTTTAAAATACATCTTTCCTCATGTTCACAAAGTGAATATATTTAATATTTTAATGATTATATTCATTTATCCTAGACTATTATATTTCAACATCATACAATTGTTAGCAACTTGGGTTGTTTCAGTGTAGGTAAAATATATATATAATTGTGGGTGATTTGGGTAGTTTTGGTCTAGCTTAAATATATATATAATATACATAATAATAAATATTTATTTAACTAATATTGTTTCCTTAGAACTTATTTCCAAAAGTGGATTTGTTGGGTCAGAGTGGTGGATTGTTTTTGTGATCTATTTTACTTATCATCACGCTGTTCTCTTGGAGGAAAATGAAAAGATAATTACAAAACCTTCTGCAATTTTTGTTTCCACAAAGCTCTGCCCATGTTGTATTTTATAGCTTTTATGTTTCATAATGTTATAGGAGGGATGTGGTAACTCATAGTGGTTTTAACCTGAATTTACTAAAACCCCTTCCCTGGGGTTTGTTTGTAGTGAATGTTCCTCTTGTGTGAACTGTCTACTCATATCCTTTGACCGTCTGTCTAGTGAAGTCTTGACTGTGTCCTTTAAGAACTAATATAAAACTCCAAAGTGTCTGGGTATTAAGTTTTTAGCTGTTATGTACGTTTATTGCAACTATTTCCTCGACCTGTTGCTTCTCCCTTTATCTTTTAGTTTTGTTGATTTTCTTTGTACAAAAAAAGGTGTTTTCCTTTTTTTAAATGTAATTGAACCCATCAAACTTGTCACTGATAATTTCTTCAATTGCTTCAACAGTCAGAAAATTGTCTTTTCTCAACAACTGGGATAAGTATACCATTAAAAAAAAAATTAGCTCTTTAAACCATCTGGCATTTGTTGTGGTATAAGGATACAGTGACCATATTTTCTGAATCAAAAATTGGAGCATGTGATCTGACAAGTGCCAGTATTCTTATGGGCAAAACGGGACAGAATATCTGAAATGGAGACTGTCCTGGAAAATTGAGGACATATGGCCCCCGTATGTATGGAGCAAGCTGTTACTTTAAAGGTGCAGAGCCGAGCCCTCTTTTCCCAGCTCCTGTCAACTCTCAGCAGCACCAGAGATTTTTAGCCTGAGGCTCACCTCACTGGGGTGGGGGTGGCGGTCCTGAGCCCAGCCTTACCCGTGCTGGTGGCAGGATGACAGTGGGGTCAGTCCCACCAGAAAAAGGGATCCAGAATTAGTTATGCTTCAAAGGCTTACAGTTACCCCTCCAGACCCATCTTCTCCTTCTCCACCCTGCTCCCTGCCCAGGAATGGCCATGTTCATGGGCATGCTTGCTGCCTATCTTCAGCAGAAGTTAGATCGATGGGAAGTGTCCCAAGAAGACCAGGAAAGAGAGAGGAACTTGGGATATTTACTTCCTGATTCCCCTGCGATGGAGTCATCATGGCCAAATGACACAGGCTCTGTGGGCCGGGTGGCCCTTTTCACACCTCTTTTCCTGTCTCTGGATTTCGGTAAGCACTTGGGCCTTGACAGCTCTACCAGACGGTTCCTTGGAGGACAGAAGCTCTCAATTCCACCCAGTGATGGAGGGATGGCTCCACCCAGGCCAGATCACAGGCACTGGGTTGCAGCCTCTCACACACCTTGCAATCCTGAAGTTCCTGTTCTAGTTGTATCCTGTCCCAGCTGCCTTCTCTTCCCCCAGGCCAGGGCCAAGGTCTTGGAATGCCTCAAGGTTCATCTTTGTTGGCAACAGCCAGTGATTACTTTGTTAAGGAACAATCAGAATGCCAGACACTATATAATGCTTTTCAGACACTCTAGGTTGAGTGTCATTATACATAAAGATGGGATCAGTCATCACAAGGAACGAGTGATAATTAGAGCTGCCTGTTCCTGGTCCCCCACATCTCCATTAGTGGAGACTCATTTCTTCTTGGCCTTTGAACTTTGGCTCATGGTGCTGCCTGGAGTGCCTTGCAATGCCTCCTTTTTCTACTGACTCACCTTTTCCACAGCACTACCTGATGCCCTACTGCGTGTTCCCATTGACCACCCGATTCCACTTCTGCCAAGTGAGTACCACTTGGGGGCAACATTGCTATGCCCGCTCTCCAGGGAAACCATGAGCAGAGAGAAGTCTGGGGGTGTGAAATTCAAACCTGCCTCCCTGTAGCTGCCCCACAGTGCTGGAGTGACAACCTCTAGGTTCAGCTTGATAAGCACCCATGAAACCGCCCTCTGGACTATCAAGCCATACTGAAAAGGATGAGGCCAATGGGAATGTACTCAGAGACAGTAAATTTAGAGCAAGACCACAAGCAAACAGTGATCCACATGTATGAGAAGATTTGGTAGGCTTTAAAGGAGAAGCAGAGTTCAATGTATAATTAAAAAAAAATTTTGTTTATGAATTTTTAGAGAGAGACAGAACACGAGTGGGGGAGGGGCAGAGAAAGAGGGAGACAGATAATTTGAAGAAGGTTCAAGGCTCTGAGCTGTCAGCACAGAGCCTGACCCAGAGTTTGAACTTACGAACCGTGAGATCACAACCTGAGCCGAAGTTGGACACTTAACCGACTGAGCCACCCAGGTGCCCCTCAGCCTATAACTCAAAGGTAGAGGAGAGGATGTACATCTGAAAGCAAGCTCTTAGGGACAGAAATCAGCAGGGCTGTGAGCTGAGGGCGCAGGGAAGGGAAAGCCAAAGTTATGCTATCTCTACTCCTCTCTGACACCCACTGGGCTGCATCTCTGATGCCCTAAGGCCTGGCAAAGGATTGAGCGAGAGCAGCATCAATAAATACTTGTTAAATAAAGAAATGAACACTTGACCCTGTTATTGTCAAAAGCTGAGAGTTCAGCTCTCTTTGAATCCTGCATCTGTAGGGGTAAAGTGTCACCCAAGAGAGGAAACAGTTTGTGATAGACACCTTTAAAGAAGTCAACAAGTAACACAGACCACTTGGATTAAGCTGTCCAAAAGCCATGGAAATGGCCTTTACTTCATTGAGGGGCTGTGGAAGCTTCTGGGCAGGTTCTTGGCCCTCCTTACACTCAAGCTTAGCATCTGGTTTCTCAGGGAGCCTGGTGAGCAGCTCATAAGAGTGTAGGTTTTAGCTGCACCACTAAGAGCTATAACTGGCATACTCTGTCCACCCAAACAGTGTGAACTTTCTGTCTTGGATCTGACACTTCTGTCCTCCACAATGGCAGTCCTCTCCTCCCTTCCTAAAAGCAGATTCAAGTGCCTAGTGTTACATTTACTGGTCTTGAAAACACAATGCCTCCCCCTGCACTTCCTAGACCTGCTTTGGGCTCCATGTACCTTTTCTTCAGACATTGACCATCGAATATCCTGGATGCAAGAGTCTTGATGTCCTCCTATTAATACCACTGATACCACACTTACATAACACAGTAACTTACGTCTACTTAATGGTCTACAAAGCTTGCACACACCCATTTTATTTAATCCCATCACCCTGCTTGCCAATTGACAGTGAGATTCACATGTGCCGGGTCCCCTACCAGCAGTACCAGGTACTACCCCAGGTCTAGGGCTCCTTATCATTCACAGTTACTGCCTCCTTATTTCTTCTCACTCACTCTCAGGAGTAGGATCAAGCAGAGTTGATGCCCTCCTGTCTCTGCATTACTGAGTTGGTTTGTACATCAAATAAGGACATGACTCGTCTATAGGGGGTGAGGCTTCTTCCAATTCTGAAGCTCTGATTCTATAATCTCACAATTTTCCACCAAGTAAGCTTTGCCCCTCAATTCCCCCCAATTTGCCACAGGCTATGTTTGACACTCAGCTACTAGTAACTATTGTTTGAAGCTAGGCAGTGACCTGGAGAGGACTTCTGTATTTCCAATTTCCTACAGCATTCTGAAAACTGTGTCACATCACAAAAATGGAAGAGCTAACAGCAGCGGCGGAGGGGGGGGATCACAAAAATGTAACCATTTCTTCATCCTGCCTCCCTCAGCAGATTTGGTTAGTGACCCCTCTCTGAGTCACTAAAGGCTTTAAAATTTGCTCTCATTTACATCGACAGGAAACTGAGTTTATGTCTTGCATTCTTCTTTAAACATTTTTTTTCATTTCCAAACCATAGTTTATTTCCTTCAATATGGAATTTCTCGATAATACCTCAGGACAAAAATATACATACATAATAGCTTTCCAGCTTCATGGTGTGGATTAACCAAAACCACTCATTTCAACAAGAGCCTGGAGGCTTTAAGCCAATTACCCTCAGAATGTATTTGTGGGATTTAGCTGGGCGGCCCTCTCCTCATCAGTTAAGTCATGGGAAAAGGCCTGGGGTCGCCAGTGACCTCACTTGGAGAGTGAGCTGCAAGGAAAAGCATTTACAAAAAAAAGAAAAGAAAAGAAAAAGAAAGAAAGAAAGAAAAAAGTTTCCTACCAGAGTTTGGAGGCAAGGAGCTATTTTCATTATTTTTGGCATCTGAAGTATGGCAGATGGTCTAATCTTTCACATCGCTATATTCTGAACTCTATTCCAGAGGAAAAATAAAGAACCAGGATTTAGCAGAGGTCAGGAAGACACGGTTTATAACTGCAACCCCCCCCCCTCCACTCCCCAAGGCTAGGCCTCTGTGGACTATGGTATTGCTCTTTATTTGCAAGCAACAGACAGCCCCCCCCCCCCCGTCCCCCCTTCAAGCTAATTAATTAAAGGAAATTAAAAAAATAAATATTGTGGTAGGCAGAATCCTAAAATGGTCCATCAAGAGTCTCCTTCTAATGCTAGGACTAAGCATGATGAGGTGTTACGCTCTGATAATGGTAGGTTACAAGGCGAAAGGAATTTTGTAGATGTAATTAAGGTTACTGGTTAGTGGATTTTGAGTCCATCAATAGATTACCCAGACAAGCCTAGAGCCTAACTAATCACATAAACCCTTTAAAAGGCCGGAGTTTTCTCCTGCTGGTAGCAAAGGAGGAAGTCCGGGAGCTTGTGGGAGCGATTTCATGGGGAGGGGGCCACAGGGTAAGGAGCTGAGAACAGTTTCTGCCAAAAGCCAGCGAGGAGAAAGGTACCTCAATCCTACAACTGCAAAGAACTAAAAGACTGCCAAGAAGCTGAAGGAGTCTGGAAGCGAACTCTTCCCCCGGGCTTTCAGATAAGACGCCAGCCCAGCCCTGCCAGTACTGTATTTCAGTCTCCAGAGACCCTGAGTAGAGAACCCAGCCCACCGGACTTCGGACCTACAGAACTGTGAGATAATAAAAGGGTGTTGCCTGAAGCTGCTAAATTTGTGATCATTTGTCGCACAGTAAGAGAATCCTCACACAAACAGACAAGTCAGTGGGCAGAACAAACACGAATATGGTCAAGACACGACAGCAAAGAGAGAAGCCCCCCTCCCCCTCAGCCCCCAAAACCTTCTTTCCTCCTTCTAGGGACACCTGGACTCTTCTCTCTCCTCAGCTTCTCTTTTGACCCTGACCAGTTTCCTTGTGCTTACATGTGATGAACATGGCTGTCAGCGTCAAGTCTGACTGACCCCACACGGCCAGAATCTGTCAGCAGAAGAAAGTCACTGTATCCTTCATTCAGATTCCTGAGAGAAAAGCTGGTCACTGGTCATTCAGTCCTTCCTCAAATAATAACTGAGCATATACAATGTCTGAAGAATCATTCTAGGTGGTGTGGGTGGCGGGGGAGGGGGGGGAATGCAACAAGGAACAAGATAAATTCTTGCTCACGGGGAGTTCACATTCTAGTGAAGGGGAGAGACAATGAAAAGGCAAGCAATGACGTAGGTTCTGCCAGCAATGATAGGTTACAAAGAAAAACAGAGGAGGGCAATGGGATAAAGGGAAACCGGAAGTGCTATTTGTAAATAGGTGGTAAGGCCTGGTGTGGAGGGAAACATTTAAAGAGATTTGAGGGGCACCTGGCTGGCTCGGTCAGTTAAGGTTCTGACTCTTGATTTTGGCTCAGGTCATGATTTCATGTTTTGTTAGCTTGAGCCCCGAATCATGGAGTCTGCTTGGAAGTCTCTCCTTCACTCTCTACCCCTCCCCCACCATGCTCCAGCTCACCCACACTCTCTCTCTCTCTCTCCAAATAAATAAATATTAAAAAAAATAGACAGAGATTTCAGTAAAGGAGCAGGATATGCAAATACACGGCAGAAGGCCTGTGGAGCTGGAGTGGAGGAAACAAGGGGAAAGGGCAGGAAATGGGGTGGGAGAGAGAGCATGAGCCAACACGAGAAGGGTCTAGAGGTCATGATATGCACCTTGGAAAACCACTAGAGTTGAAGGCAAGGTAGTGATGGTGGTTGGCTGGTCTTGGGTCAGAGAGCCAAACAAAGTCTAATGCACGGCCTCCCAGGCCTGCCCCTCTAGCTGGGCCTCTGGATGCTTCCATTCCCAAAGGAGCGAAGGTAGACTAGTCAACTACTTCATGCCCCATGATAGTGAAGACCAACACTGGCTTAATTCAATCATGTTCCAACCACTTCCTTAAGTGGAAGCCTGAGAACTAAATCAAGAATGAAGTTCACAGGCAGTAATGGTAAATGCAGTAAAGAGTGTATCAAAGGCTGCTCCCTACAGACACAGCTGGGCCCTCCTTCCCTGTCTCCTGCCACATAGTTTTGAAGAAGAATGTGCAGAACCACTGGCTAAGGAGGGGTCCCATTCCCCATTCATCCTCATGTCCCAGAAGAGGACAATGCATTAGGATCTATTCAGCTTAGGAATGAAGGGGGGTGCTTGTGGGGAGAAGCACTGGGTGTTATATGGAAACCAATTTAACAATAAACTATTATTTAAAAAAAGAAAGAAAGAAATCAGGGTAGGGACTTCAAACGAGTTACTGTTCACAAAGTTCCTCCAGGATCAGAAGTAGTGGGGGTGTTCTCCGCCACATCCCCAAACCTACTCATTCTCCATCCTAAACACAATCTTACTCATGCAGCCCCTCTCTTTTCAGGGTCATTCAAAGCTCATAATCTGATTCTACCAGTGACTAGGTTCCTTCCTTTGGGCAAATAACTCAATCTTCTGAGCCTCTTCTACAAAATGGAGACAATGATATCTATTGTGAAAGAGTGTTCAGAGGTTAAAGACAATGCAAATAAAGTCTGTAGCACGGAGCTGGACACAAAGTAGGCATTCGGTGGATATCTGTTGAATAAATGAATAAAAGAGAGAATCTAAAGTATATCTGATGGGTGGATACTGAAGAAAAAAAAAAACCTCAGATGATTGCTTTAGCAGAAGTACAAGGTCAAAGACGGAATGGGAAGACCATGCTACTGTCTTTCCCTCTTTTCTTGCCTCCCCAGCACACATTTCCCACACAGGCTGCCCAAATCCATTTCTGGGCTTTGGCTTCCATGTCGTTCCCACATATTTTACTCAAAACAGATGAATGGCCTCCTTCCTGGAGCAGTCTTGGATACCAAGCATGGCCCTCATGCTCCTTTATCTATAAAGTATTTCCACCATCAAAGTCTACTTCTTCTATTCAATTTGATTCACACTGATTCACCTTCACTGAGGGCCTACTGTGTGCACGGGAATGGGAAATGGCCACTGTTCCCACACAGAGCTCATATTCCAGTGGAAGAGACGCCAAGATGGTCAGTTCATACAGGACCGCAAGGGCAGTAACAGATAGAGATCCACGGGACAGTGGCAGCATGAGGGCTGACTAGTCTCTGGTGAGGCTTAGGGTGTGGGGGAGGCTAGCAAGAGAAGGCTTCTCAGAGGGAGGGACCTGGGAGCTGAGCTTTGTAAACAGACTCCTGTCTGGCAGAGGAGAGGATACCCTTCCTCCATCTCACCTCCTCCTTCCCAGGCACGCTTTACCTTTCTCATTCCTCTAGAAGAGTGTTTATCAAGCCATCTGAAGCAATGGACCAGTTTCTTTATTATTTTTTTAAAATTTCCAAATCATTGCTGACGGATATTTTGCAATCTATGATAAAATAAATTACCAGAAAATGTTGCAATAACCAAACATAAAAAAATATAAGCACAGTGATCATGTACTCAGAGGCAACAGAAATGTCAAATTGCTATACCAGTTTCTTTGGTGGCAACGGTAGTACAACAATGGGAATATGCTTGAGGCCACTATACTGTGCACTTCAAAATGGTTTTAAAATGGTAAGAATTTATGTTACTGTATTTTATCACACAAAAAAGTCTTGCTTTCATTTTCATAACATCCCAGTGGAAATTCTGGAGTTGCTTTTAAGTCATTTTTTGCTTTCAATTCTGCAATGCTAGGATTTGTAAGAAGAAAGAGGTGGTTGGTCTTCCTCCCTGTTTCTGGCACAGAGTTCCTAAAAGCCTTGGAATTTCCTAAGTGATAAGAGCAATGCTCTGATGTCATAACAAGCCCTTTTCAACCACACCTGAATTTATGTTAATGAGCTGGCTTTTGTAAAGTCCCCAAGGATGGGGGCTGGTTGCCAGGGAAGCCAACCCCTGGGATTAGAGGTGGGCACTTAACCCCACCCCAGGACCACTGGGAGTGGGGAGGGGCCAAAGGTTGAATCAGTCACCAACCAATGGTCAACAATCTGTCAATGGTGCTTATGTAATAAAGTCTCCATCAAGTCCCCCAAAAGGACAGGGTTTAGAGAGGGTCCAGTTGGTAAACACAGGAGGTACTGGGAGAGTGGTGTGCCCAGAGAGGGCATGGAAGCCCTGTGTCTCTTCTCCCACACCTTGCCCTAAGCGTCTTTTTCATCTGGCTGTTCCTGTCTTGTCTCCTCTGGCCCTCACTCATCTCTCCATTTCCAGAACTCCTGCCACCCCCAAATCGGAGAAACCTGAATGAGAGATTGTTACTGAATGGGCTCTAACTTCACGGTTGTTTCAACCAGTCTGAGAGCAGAGACCACTTCTCATTCTGTCCAGTGACTCTTGAACCTGATGCCACAGAAGAGGTAATCATATGCTTTCTGTGGAGTTGCCTGGTTTGTCAGGTGTATGGTTAGCCTCAGAGAATATGTCTATATCAGATCAATCATCCCACTGAATTAAGCCTCACAATAAATCCTCTTCTTAATATGTGCATTATCCCTAATTCCAGGAAGAGGAAGATACTGTTATCTGCTTTGCTAATGAAAACACTGAGGTACAGCCAGGAGAGAAGTCAAGTGCCCAAGGTCCCACAAGTGGTAAGAGAAGAGTAGGGTTCAAAATGTAATGTCTCATTCCCAACTCCACCTGTTTCCATTATACACCCCAACGTGTGAAACGGAAACTCCTCTCCAGGCTCCAGATACCTCTCGTTCATGGTCCCTGCTGGCCTGTGAGAATGCAAACACCACATGGTGGCTCAAACCCTCTGCTAATGCCCCGGGCTTGCCCACTCCAAGCCCGTGGGCCTGGACACTTGCTATCACCACCATTAGGAACACTTTTCAGTCCTGGGACTAGTGCCCCTCATCTCAGAAGCAGACTGCTAAGCACTATTCAGTCATCGGGGTGTTTCACTATCCGTGTTGAATCAGAAGGATGATCTCAGAAGGGGCCTTTGGTATGGTCAACCCTCTTCACTTCTTGCCATACTGCAGGATCAGGGTCTTGGCTAGAGATCAATCATCCCACTGAACTGAGTGGGGCAGAGGACGAGGACTAAGGGAACAACACCTTTTTAAGCAGCAGAAAGAAAAGGAAGAGCCAGTGGGGGAGAATGGAACAAGTGTCCAGAGAGAGAGGGAGATGCCTGCCACAGCCGAGGAAGAAGGGCTTGAGTACCCCAGAAGGCAGATAGCTGAAGAGAGACTCTGTGAGATGAAGAAAGAAAACTGGGAAATCAGAGGGTCACAGGTAACCTAGGCTGGAGCAATTTCAGGGGCAGCAGAAGCCAGACTGCAGTCTGATGCAGAAGTGGAAACAAAAAGGCGGCACTCGGGGTGCGTTTTCCCGACATTTGGTGAAGAAGGGGAGAAAATGAGTTAATGAGGAGGAGGGCCAGGGGTGGCACTGAGGGCTGGGATAATGTTAGAAGCCAAGGGTTTGTCCCAAGTCATTTAGACAGATTAAGTGATTATCTCCAGCAGCTCCTAGCAGGCCCATGGCAGGCTCAGGATAAAGGCCGTGTGAATTGATGCAGGCTGAGGATTGCTCAGTTGGAGCAGAGGAAGAACAAATGGAGTTGGGGTGGGGGTCGGGGCGGGGGGAAAAATGGAGGAGGTTAGAGAACATGGCTGAAGTCATCTACAGCCCAGAGGCTGGGGTGAGAGGGGACAGAGGGGTCTGGAAAAACAGAGGGTCAGGAGCTGGAGGTCCTCACGGGAATTACAAAGCAGCGAGGGTGGTGAAACGGAAGCTTGTGGTCGGGGAAGGGAAGGTTGGAGGGCAAGCGTTCATGATTCCAGACAGGAGCATGGTCACAATACCATGTGGGGGCGTGGACAGAGCAGTGAAGGGAGTAGAGAAGAGGAGGAACCACACAGCCGGCGCACAGGCCAGTAGGGGACTATTGAGGCCATCAGGGAGTAAGGAAGGAGTGACAATGCCACCCACCAAGTCCTCAGTAGGTACAAAGAAGTACCCAGGAGTCTGTAACAGACAAGAGTGGGCTAACCAGGCACCTCGGCTTCAAAGGAGGAGAGGTACCCAAGGGGTCATGGAAGACAGTGGAGGACAGTGAACTACAAGTGTGCATGGAAAACCAGCAGCCTGGGAAGAAAGCGCCGCCCCGGAGACAGGCTGGAGTTTCCAGAGGGAGCGTGTAAGGAACGGGTTAAGGGTATCTTGTGTAGGGGAGTTTCTTGACAGTAAAGCCAGGACTCCAGAGGGAGAGCCTGGTGGAAGAGATTAGCAGAAGGGCCTGGCAGGAGAAAAGGGAGCTGAACTGGATGGGAACGAGAAGACAGAAAACACAAATGAGCAGAGGACTGGGCCCCATCTCATGCCGGGCTCCACATAAAGGGAAGGCAAGCCAGTAGACGGTTCTGAGGAGTGGCGTCCATTTTCCAGGGGCCCCTGTTAGCCGAGTGGCTAATTGTGGCCCTCACTGCCTCCAGTCCTGCAAGCAGATGCCTAGCCACTCTGACCATGGTTCAAGCGAGGGCCACAAGGGCCGCAGAGAAGGATGAGAGGCAAGAGTCAACACGGCCCTGCCAATGGTGCACAGAAGTGAGGAAAGAGGGAGTAAAAACAAAGGGGCATCGTAAAAGCCAGTGTACTACTTTGGCTGGAGAATATTCCTCTAAGGGTTTATACTACTTTGGTTGAAGAATATTCCTCTGAGCGTTTAGAAAGGCACAGATGCCTTTATAATCCTAAAAAGCAGGCTGTAAAGGAAAGCACAGGCCTGTCCGGACAAGCTCCTTTCTGTGCCGGGCCCATTCTGGTAGCCAGCCCTTCTGTAAAAGCTCCCAGATACATTCTGGGGGATAAGGGGGGCCTAGTTCTGATGAAAGTGGCCCAGCCCACAGCTGAGATAGCAATCGAAGCAGCGGGAATGCAGAATTTATCTGTGCCCCTCGGGCTGCAGAATGCCCCTCACTTCTCTCCTGCCTAGACCGCAGGGCTGCAAAACACAGCTCCATGTCAGTGAGGTGGCCTTGCCCCCCTGCCTCTTGGAGCAGGATGGAAAAAATGCTTACGTGGTAGGATATTTTAGCTGGAGGGCACTCGGAAAATCAGAATTTGAGGGCAGCCTGCTCCTGAGTGTTGAGGCCAACCATGGATTTATGAAAACGCAGAACAGAGGGCTGACGGCGCTCAGACTTGTGCCGTGGAGGTAAGGCGAGCTCTTTTTCGGCCCGCCTCCCATTTCTCTTTATTTTTATCTGCGGGATCAGGAGTGTTGGAGAGAAAAGAGGAGGCCTGGTAACAACAGCTTCCCCGTCATTCTTGGTTACTTACATCTGTGGTCAATTTTCCACACTTTATTCCATAAAAGGTAAACGAGGCACGGTGCTTGCAACAGGATAATCTAAACAATATGAACCGTGTTACTGTTAAAGACCATCTGGTTGATCACACTCAGCCCCAGACTTTTAACTCCTTGAGGTAAGAAGGGTGCCAGAGCGGGGGCGGCCAGGCCCTCCTCTGGTCTTTTCCTCCAGAATCTTTTCCTCCCTCCTCAAGTCAATGAAAACAAGGATCTCTATGGTCTCTGCCAGCCCTGATATGCTAGGCTGGCGGCCCGAGAATCTCTGTGTGCTTTGTGAATGAGCAACTTGCAAAATGCTTCTACCAAATGCCTCCTCTCTTCTTTCTCTTTAAAAGGAAACATTAAAAGCTTAAAAAAAAAAAAAAAAAAAAAAAAGCTCTACACACAACCCAAACTAAAATACTCTCAAGCGCCGGGATTGTTTCCTTCATTTCTGACTCTCCTACTCAAAGCCAAGGGATCATTTACATAATTTTAATTTTAAAAAGCAACTGACTCCAGTGAAGATACAGTAAAGCCCATGCTTTGCTTTTATTTGGGCTTACACATTTTCCCAGCCATCTGTTATTCAGGAAAGTTGCAAACTCAAATAAGAGATGGGAAGCACTGGAAATCAGATGGTGTTTTTCATCCTTTGGGTGGGGAGCTAATGATAAGAGATTCCGGGAAAGTTTCAAATGGATAAGGTCATCACAAAAAATGAGACTTAGCCTCCCCTGTAAGGTGCAGCATTTCCACCTGCAGAAGGAATTCACCATTTGACCTTCAGGTTCAAGGGCATTTTATTCTTCAAGTGGATCATTAAGAACTCTAGCTTCCCCTAGCAACCTCTAAGGCTATTAAACCTACCAAAACAATTCAGTTTAATACACCTTTTAATATTTTAAACCATGCCTTGCTGTATTCCAGGAGGGAAGCATCTTCGAGTATTGCGGGCACAACGGGGCCCTCATTTCTAACCACCACCTCCTTTGTGTGTAACCACAGATCAGACACAAGCACTCAGGTTTCTGGAAAAAGGTTTTCAGAGGTCAGAGTAGAAAACAAGCTCCAACACAATGGCTATGCCAGGCTTCAAAAATAAAGTCTGCAACAAACAGTGCTAGAACTACTACTAACTCCCCCTTCAAGCAACATTCTGCAAAATCATGTTACGGACAGAAAAAGAAGACATAAAAGCCCAAAGGATGGCTGATTGGCAGAACGTACACAGGACAGAATGGGTTTCTTCGTTTGTCAAATCACTTTACATTCCACTGCCAGGATGAAGGCACTGTTTTCTGGTTTTGTTCTGTTCATCGGTCACACAGTCTGCAACATCCTTCCTTTCTCCCCCATCCACTTTGCAAGCTGGCCCCTCTGGATGCGTGCAGTACTGAGCTGAAGGAGTTAATGGTCACCAGGACAGTCCTTGGGAGACAAGGCTTCATTCATATCCCATGATCATAAATCTCTTTCAAGGCAAGTTTGAACCAGGACTCAATTCTACAACAGCCCCTAAAAGTCAGTATTCACTTTTGATTAGATAAAATGACATTCGCATCTATTTATACTCTCTTCATTTCTCAATGCATTTATCTCCACGAAATGCCAACTGGAAAACACTCCTGCCCTGAATATGCACATTACTTTTAAAAAGAATTACTGAATGAAGCTGAATAATTAAGAGGCCTCTTATTGCAATTCACTAATATAAATTCTTAAACATCTGTGAGCAATGTTTTTAGAGCAACAGGCAAGAAAGAAAACGAGGGGGAAAACCCCCACAATCTAATTATTCAATTTCAGTAGTGATTTTGCAACCCAAAGCCAAGCAGGAAAAATTTCATGTTAATGGAGAAACGATTTTATTATGATTGACTATTGATCACATTACAGCTTCTCTGAGGGGTCCTTTCCCTTACATCTCTTTTATGATTTTGGTTAAAGGACAGGAGACCCCAATTAAACTGTTCCCCTTATCTCTATGAGGGCCAGGACTATAGCTGGAACAGGGAACAGTGGGAATTCCCAACAACTATGGGATCCAGATGAGCAGTCAAGTATGGAACCCATAGAGGAAGAGGAGAAAGTCCCCATGGGCAAGTGAGGCAGGGTGACGGAGCACTGATGGCACAAAAAGAGTGACAAGAGTCAGGGAAGCTGGTAGAGGGTGAGATGAGGCACTGGGTGGCATGGCGAGTCTGGATACAGGCATGGCAGGGCCTAGTTGAGCAGAAATGCTTGGAAGGTCTAACTGGTGGAACTGGTTGGGAGGCTGGTGCAAGGGAGACCACCTAGGGTTTTAAATGACTTTGGGTGGGGGATAGATGAGGGGGACAACCTGGAAAAGCAGGGCTTTCGCCTCTGAGAAGGGGCCCTAGATTCTGAAGATGCTCACTGGATTCAAAGTTGTTGAGTTCTTCTCTATTAAAGACAAAAGGGGGTCCCACAGCCAAGAGGTGGGGTTCAGGCTTCTGGCTGGAATCTGGAGGTGGGGGCTGAGCACAAAGGATATTTTGTGGCCCCAACTCTGTGACTGGCTGGGTGATACTCAAAATACCTGACAATGGGCAGAATCCAAGCCCGGTCCCACTGTCAGACATGAGAGCAGGTCTGAAGGCACCTGCTCCGCCAGGGTGGGGCAGGGGTGCCCAGCAGGGCCTGGGGAAGGGCAAGGTAGCCTGCAGGGGGTGAGAGGGCACTGGCCCCACAAAAAGAAAAGGAAGAACCAAGCTGTTGTGAGTCAGCCAGGGGGAGGGGGGCAGTCAGGTTATCCCCACCTCCCACTTGGCAGCTTTTCCACATCTGTGTGAAAGGAATATTGCTTAAGAAAGGAAAATAAGGCCGAGGGTGGAGCCAGGGGGAACTTGTTTTTGTCCGATTTCTCAATAAGTTTGCTTTGCCGATAAAGGTTTGCACTTGTGATAGTAGGAGCTGTGTCTTTTTATTCTTGTGACGCAGTGGAGACATGGGAAGGTGGGGAACTTCTCCAACCTGTCAGGCAGGTTTGGGTCCCTTTCTGGAAGCAGGTCAGGAGGGAGCTTTTGAAGAACACCTGGCATGGGGGGGTGGGCGTACCCAGCTCAAGTGCTCGGATGATAAGTGTCCTCTGTCACAGACGCCCAGACCCTTCCTTCTTGTTTTTGTTTTGAAAGAAGGACACAATGGAAAGAAGTGTGAAAGGTGAAGCACAGTGACTCCCCTGAACGTCAGGATGAGGGTGAGTAATGGGGCTTTAGGCAAGATCCCTGTCCGCCTCCCTGGGGCCTGCATGGCGGTGGCCTCGGACTCAGGAAAGCAGGAGCCCTGTGTGAGTTCTGCCCGAGGCAGTACGGGCGCTGAGCCCTGTGTGACAGGCATGGGTAGATGAGAAAACGACTCCTCTCTCAAACAGCAGACAGACCCTCATCAGGAAGGAGGGCAACAGGTGTGCTGGGCCCAGCGCCTACCAGCTCCCCAGGATTAAACTGTTAGGAATTCATTGAGCCGGGTTGTTAAAAACAGCCATTATTAAAATGTAAAACATAAACTTATAATTAAATAAATTATGCTTATAAAACAGAGGTAATAAAGACTCAAATCAATCACTTATTTTCTCCACGCTCTTGAGATTCTCTGCATTGACGGTACGTATATGGTACAAATACTACATAACGGTGTGCTATTGTAGATCTCTCTCCAATTCTACCTTAAGGAGATCACAAAATGGGCCACAGTGGGAGGAAATCCTACTTTGGAAGTCAGCAAACATTACACGTCAGGGCTTGATTTCTTGTTCTTCTTTGTCTAGATGGAAGAAATGTCACTAATGCAGATTAAACTTAAAAGTGAGTCACATCCGTAGTCATTACTTTGTGAATAGTATTTTTTTTTTTAAGAGAGGAAAATAGTCTCCCGGTATTTGAAAGCTATTATCTGATTCGGCAAAGATGTTCATGTCACTGGTGAATGAGTAAGTTCTGACATACTTGTGCTGACGGGGAAAGAGGTTTTAGTTTAATGAATACGTACCAGGGTGAAAAACAGTTTAGCAGATCCCATTATCAGATTTAATAACAATGAACATATTGGGAAAGAGATTGGGATGAAATTCCACGAGTCAAATCATGGTTGAACTGCACCCACAAGTCAGCCGTGGATACAAGTGCTCAGAAAAAAAAAATCAACAAAAGTATTCTGTGATGATCAATTGACTTACGGAGTTTATAAGGAAGTATTGGACATTTTATTATTATTGTTGAGTTGTGTGCTACAGATCTGTTAGATCAGAAACATTTTGGTTTATATATGCACTCACACACACTTGTTTTTGCTGGAGAGCTGGTTGTTAAATATTTACTAGCACCCGAATGAAGGAGGACGTTTGTAAACTCATGCTTTGGGGAGTGGTTTATTCTCCCCATTCCCACTGCCAAAGGGTTAAAGGCTGAGCGCTTTTCCCAAAGTCTGAACCTGATCCCACTCTGGATTAATACATGTCACACTCTCCCTACCAACCCACATAATGTACTCCTCCCCTCCCCCTGCCCAATGCCTGAAGCTCCTTCTGTTTTTATTTACTTGGCGCTTTGCAAATGCTACCTCACCTCTGCACTGGCTTTTCAATTTACACCATTTTTTATTTATGCCCCGTCTCATTTTAGGACAAAGGTCAGTCTCAGAGGCTTTATCCCCATGCCTTTTAAAGGCACCTGCAGAGTATAGGTGCTCAGAAGTGGATTCATTCAGTTGGTCAACAGGTCAACAAACGTCCATGGACTCTGACCTCTGCACTAGACATCTGTCAAGCCAGAGAGATTCGGGGAACTCATTCATGCGTTCTCATTCGGAGAACAGTTCAGAGAACCGAGTTGTGTGAACAACTGTCCTCAAGAATCTCACAGCCTCGTAATGATGACAGAGATGGTTCTGTGATGATGGCCAGGGTTGGCTAAGGACCAAATATGTGCCAGACACCAGGTCGAGGATTTTGTATATAAGGTCTGGACATACCAGGACTTGTGAACATGTGGTTGACTTTCTAAGGATGTTAACTCGAGACTGTACCTTGGTCACAGCAGTTCTTGGGACACTGCTCAGTCCTGTCTCAGGAAGACCAAATGCACGTACAAGTCCATGAATGAATGCCTGGCCTGGTAGTGACATCCAATTATCCACCTCCCTGCCATTTCTTCTCTTCTTCCTCCTGCTAACCTTACCATCCCTCCTTCCTTTCATATGAGGGACTCCCTATGGAAAAGGGAAGTACAGTGACCTGAACCTGATCTGAGAGGACTGCTTCCTGAAGATTTGTCATCTGAAAGGCATAATGTACAAGGATTCGGAGTCTACCTGAGATTTCTCTCCTCGCCTTCCACTCCAGCTCTGTGCATTCCCCAGTGCCCTCACAGAAAGGTTTAGAAGGACCCCTCACTCTCTAAGGGAGGTCATGTAGGCTGGTGGGGAACCCTGTCCGAGGTCTTCCACAGCGGGACGACCACTCCCAAGATGAGGGAGCACTGAAGCAGACGGCCATCAGGTGGGAATGGCAGCCACACCTGGGAGCTCCTCTACCCTCTCCTGCTCTCCCACGGTGTGAGCTCCGGGACACACACCTGGACCGGACACAGTCCTGTTCACTGCCAACCAGCGTCAGGTTCCCTCCCATCTCTGCTGATGACCTACTGGTCATGTACGTCTCACTGCTGTCATTCACCTTTCTCAAGAGAATAAAAGTTAATAATATGGCGGCTATATTTGAGGTTTTTACCCCACAACTTTACAACCTCAGTTCACCCACAGATGCTTCACTTGAACTTTATTCAGCCTGCTAGGTAATCCACATAAGAGAAGGTTCTAGGTAATCCTTATGCCTTAAGGCTTCAAAACGTGCTTTCTGAAAATGTGTCTGTTGGGGTAGAAAACATTTCTAGGGGTGCCTGTGTGGCTCAGTCAGTTAAGCATCTAATTTCAGCTTAGGTCATGATCTCACGGTTTGTGGGTTCGAGTCCTACATCAGGCTCTGTGCTGACAGCTCAGGTTCTGTGTCTCCCTCTCTCTCTCTGTCTGTCCTCTCCTCATACTCTGCCTCTCAAAAATAAACAAACATTAAAAAATAAAAAAAAAAAGAAAGAAAGAAAACATTTCTAAAGCAGATTAAACCCTTCCCTGCTCACTTCAATAGAAAAGGCTGAACATCACGTAACCTTTGCCCCCGGTACTACAAGGCCATCTGTACTGCTGGTAATTGTTGATTTGGGCTAAAATAACCACATATTCATGGTGGTAGTTTTACTTTTCTATTTCATGGAAGGGTTTGAACAGGGTCATGAGGACTGGTCAGACTCCAAGGGGCAGAGAGAGGAGGGGAGGGGAGGCAAAGAGTAGGCACCACAGACAGCAGATTTCAGATCTGATTTCATGACACTAAATTGTGGACAAACCGCATTATCTCCTTACTCACTAATTCAGTTATCTGTTTCAGCTTGATTAGCTAATTTAGCAAGGAGTTATAAACAATATTCTATTCAAACGACATATTTCTTTTGTAATAACTGTATTTCCTTTCTCACTTCTTTTATTTCTTTCCACTTGTAGCAATTAAAGAAAAACAAACTTGTTCTATTAGTCCGATTTGCATTTCATTTCTGACCCTCTTTTTATTTCCTTTTCATGCTGTGCGTTCGCTGATTACTTTGTTTCTCTTCTAAATTCCTTAAAGTGAGACTTCAAAGACTTTAAAAATGTCTAAATAAATCATAGTTATTTATTCCCATGTATCTTGTTTCCCTTTCTCTTTCTTGGCCCCACCCCAGAATATCGGTTTCTGTCCAATGACATACCCCCTGGTGTAAGCTACGACCTTTCACCTGCACTGCTCCAAGACACCCCGAATTATCTGGCTCCTCCTATGCTGCCCAACTGCCCAAGCTACACAGTGGCCAACTGACATTGTGGCAAAGCGGTCACAGCTTGAGCTCTGGAGGCTCAAGATGACCTGGTTATATACTGGCCCCTTTACAAATATACCATGTGACACCAGGCTAGTTGCTGAAGATCTCTGGGCCTTGGTTTCCTCAACTGAAAATGAACATATCAAAAGAACCTGCATCAGATGAATATTCTCTGTATTGAACAATATACATACATTGCTTGGAGCCACACAAGGCACGTATGTTGGCTTAGAAAAATCTCTTAAAATATACATCAGATTTCTTAGAACTGGCTTAAAATCCAAATGCCATATCCAGCACCATAAGGGCCCTTGGATCTGGACCTGCCCCAACCCATGTCAGTTCCCCAACCCTTTATTTACCATGTTCCACTCACATACCAGCCTTTTGTTGTTTTTCAAATCCACAAAGCTCTTTCAGACCTCAGGGCCTTTGTACATGCTGTTCCCTGTGCCTGGCTTCTTCATTCACATGAATGTAATGTAACCCATCCTTCAGCTCTCACCTTAAATGTCACTTCCTAATCTGATGGAGGCCTGCCCAGCCACCCAGGCTACCTTCATCTATATCCTTCTCTTTCCTCCGTAGCACTTAGCACAATTTGTCACAACATCTTTATTTGGTGGTTTTACTCTGTAATACCATTCTCTGCTACTGGACCGTGGGCACCCATGAAGCCAAAGACCATGTTTATTTCATTCAACCCTGTGACTCCACATGTGGCACATAGGCAGGCATAAGTCATCAGTTCCCTGTTGAGTGAGTGGGAACAAGTGGCTGAATTAAATCAGGAAGAGGAATATGATCCTTTATGGACATTATTTTGCCTTTTTCTCCAAATAGGTTATACTAGTTTACTAAAGCTACTAAAACCTGCCCACGGCCACAGATTTTGCTGGTTTGCAGGATAACAGAGTAACAGTTGCTAATTTATCAATACACTTATTCAGTAAGTATCTCTGAATGTCTGCCACATACTATATATTGACCTGTGTGTGCTAAACAAAAGAAATAAGAGACCTGAAATCCTCCTCACTTCCTACCCCTACAGGGATATTAGACATAGGAGAGGTACATAAGAACACAGAAGATAAGCAGATAATATGACAAAGCTGTAAATAGCTCTTTGCCAAAAAGAATGACACACTCAAGAAATACACGAAGATGAGAGCAGAGAGAAATCACTCAGAAAATCACAAAGACAGGAACTTTGGGTGGGTCCTTGGGGTGAGTCAGAGGTGAAGAGGAAAAGGGCATTCTCTGCAAGAGAAACTTGTTAGGATGAGGGAATGAGGTCAACGTAGTGGGGTTGGGGGGGGGTGTGAGAGAGCAGGCCTGGTGGCTCAAGTTGGGGAGTCCAACAGGGGGAAACTGGAGGGTGGGAGAGGCTGAAGAATCCAGGGAAGAAGGAACACAAAAGTCCTCTTTCTTTTTAAACTTGGCCAATACCATGTTCATCTTGTCATAGAGCATTCTGCCCCGTGTTCCACAGGAGAGGTTTACGTTCAGTGGTGCTTATTGGACTAATTATGTGGAATAAAAAACTCATAAAGTTGTCTTCTCCATACATACATTTCTAAGAGAAGCCTCTAAAGGGTTCTCCAGACATCATCTCCAAATTTTCAAATACCAGTTACGTAAAAGGTTTCTAAATACAGACAAGATTGTATATCGTAGAAGTCATATTAGGGAGTAAATGAGATCTTGATCTAAAACACCTGAGGACGACATTGAGCAATAGAGACAGGACTACCTTATACAAGAATGTAGTTTAATAAATCTTAAATAATTCCCTATAGACCAAGGGGAAATTTGTCAAAAATAAACAACCATGAGCTACTTTACAAAGCCTGAACTAGCATTAGATGGGGAAATTGTTAGGACAGTTCATATAAAAAATCAATTTTTAAATCTAAGAATTAGTTTGGTGGATGCTGAGAAGACCATCATTAACATTCAACGCTAATTATTTATAAAAAGTCTTTAAAATAGGAGGAGACATATACCTTAAGATAAAAAAAAGATCACAGAATTCCATTTGAGTTTCAGTATTATTTTTCAGGTGGAAATCCTAGATTAGTGCTGTCCCTTAACACTTTCTGCCATGATGGAATATTTGTTTCTGTGCTGTCCAGTATAGTAGTAACTAGTCACGTGTGTCTACTGAGCACTCAGATGTGGTTAATGTGACTGGGGAAGTAAATTTTTTAACATTAACTTTTATTTACATTTAAATGGCCATGAGCAGCCAGTAGCTGCAAAAGAGGCAGCACTCCTATTGGAGGTAATATTAGAAAATACTGCAAGACAAGGTGGAGAAGAATTGGAGAATATAGGAAAGGCAGGATTAGAAATATCACTTTTTTTGCAAGTGATACAACAGACCAAATAGAAAATGCAAGATCAACCAAATGCATACCACTGACGGAAAGTTAGAAAAGACAAGGAAGAGTGGTGGTAGGCCCAATATTGGATAAAATGAAATGCTTGGGATTTATGTATCTAGGTAGATATACAGTGAAGTAAAAATGATAAAATCATAATAGAAAAAATAAAAGAATACCTAAATAAGCAAAGTTACATCTACTGTTTCTCACTTAGAAAATTTAGAGTATTATCTGTGACATTAGTCCATAAAAAAACAGATTAATGTATGAACAATTGAATTCCTGCTAGAATGTTCTAGAATGTAATAAATCACCAGCAAAATTAATAAGGAAAAATAAATACATAATAATACCAAAGAAGATTGGAGGAGGTATAATAATCAAATTTGACAATATATTATAAAGTGATCTTCATCAAGGCTGAATTTTGCTGGATTAAAGCCAGGACAGACACTAATCAAATAGTGATTCCAGAAATGGATTTAAGCACTGACAAGTCCTTGGGATACAGCAAACAGAACAAAGAATCACAGTAATGGATGAAGGAATCACTATTTAATAAATGCTGGTGGAACAATCTGGCATCATCAATATGAAGAAAAGCAGATTATACTCACAACTTACCAAATATGATAATACTTTCCAAATTGGTCAATGAATCAATTAAACACAAAGAGCACTAAAAAAAATGTGCACTTTATGTCAGCTGTAGCTGAGGGATAAATTCATGCCTACCGAAAAACAGAAGCATGTCCTAAGACTGGAGGAAGGTGAACTGAAATATTTTAAAGTCTCCTTAATAAAAAGTAACCACACAAATACAAAGGGGACAAAAGGAAGCTCTAAGGTATGATACATGGGTAAGTATTTGAGATCCAAAATAGGAATGAAGTCTTACATTGTGATATAAACATACACTGTCATCAGTGATGAGACCACCCTTGACAAAGAGCTAACAGGGTAGAGGAAAAAGAGGGAGAGAGAAGGAATGTTAATAAGCGGTAGCCCCATGCCAGCCACGTTATATACATGCATTGTGCACCCTGGGAACCACACCTGGTAGACCAACACCTGGGCAGGTGTTCCATCTCACAGCTAAAGAAATAGGAATCAAAATAACTGTGTATCTATTTAAGAACAATACAAGAGACAACTATAAAACAATATCGGCAGGGCTGTCGGGAACATGGTAGGGCGCTGTAAATTACTCCGGGGTGTCTGGAGGCTGTCTGACAGTATAGAACAAGAGCCATAAACATTCCGATCCTTAATTCCTCTTGGGGACGACATCTCAAGGATGTAGAGAAGAGGAAAAGTGAGACAAAAAAGAAAGAAAAGCAATGAATGTGAACGCAGTTTCTAATGGCAGATGAAAAAGAACCAAAATCAAATGGGTTTAAATGTCCAACCATAGGGGAAAAGGTTAAGTAAATCGGGTATAGCAATTCACTGGGATTCTATGAAGTAACTGAACACTGTAAGTGAGAGAGGTAAATATGGAACAATTTTAAGTTAAAAAAAAAAATAAGCATAAGAATCCTAAATGGGAAAGCACTGCAAAACATTTCCAATGAGCCGCAGAAGATGACAATTTGACAGCCGTGAGTCAGAGCCCTTCCCTGGCTGGAAGGCCTCCAGAGGAGGGAGAAGTCAGGGTAAAGCGGCAGCGTCTGTCTTGCCCAGGCACCTGGTAAGGCTCCAAATTCTATCAGTAGGTAATGAACCACTCCATCAAGAATGCTCCGGCCTGACCTGTTCCAGTATTTCTAGAGCTTAGTTTAGCTCCAAAAGAACATAACCAGAAAAAGTTAACGATTCATCCCAATATTTCTAGAATGTATCCTTTTGTGGTTTTTCTGATTATCTTGTGGATAAAGGAAGAGAGTGTCCTAACGCAATTCCAGTTAAGTATTTAAGTCATTGTTTCCTATTGAAATACATAAATGAGTAAAAGCACTGCGATTAGGGCACACTGAGAGTTTGATGTATCAAGGTCCTTGTAATCATCACGAGCCTGTCCGCAAAGAATGGCCTCCGCAGTTAGGCTTCACCAGGTGGGCACCAAGACATGCCCTGGGGGGGATCCTAAGACCACGTGAAGTCCATTTCCACAAATCTACTATGCAATTACCGCAAGGAGACTTTAAAAGACAGATAAAAGAAAAAAAAATCTGTTGTTGGATCTGGTATTTAGACTTGCAGAGAAAGAATCTGATATATGTATCTGAAGTCCCCACCCCACACACTCTCTCTATGAAAGTTCATTCATTCTCATAGCATAATACCCCACCCCCACCCCGAATTCCAGTCCCATGGCTTTGCCTAGATATTCTAATAGGATATAATGCAAACCCTTGTATTGAGGGCTAAGCCATTGTAATGTAACGCTCCTATGCTTGCATGTCCTCATCTCTGTCACTCTTTGTAGCTGGGTCCAATCCACAGTTGTCCTTCTTGCCAATCCACTTCCTTGCTAGTCCCGTGTCAAGCCATCCATAGTGGCAAACACCTGCGTCCATCAAGCTACAGTACGAATTCAGGATGGTACCATTTCTCAGAGCTGCTACAGATTGAAAAATACTAAAAGTCTTCAACAGGTTGATAGGAATAAACAGTTGACAGCTGCTCAGGTGACCACAGAACGAAGCAGGAATTTAAGATCTTTGGCAGCCAGTTCCTTCCATCCTTGCTGGGAGTCAGCACAGACCTGGCCCTGAATGAACACTGGTTATACCGCTTACTGAGCTGTGTGACCGTGAGCAAAATGCTTCACGGGTCTCAGCTTTTTCCACTATCAACTGGGAATAATGATGGGTCTTGCCCCATCTGATTGGTCAGAAGACTGAATGAATTAAGACCTATAAAGTGCTTAGGACAATGCCTGGCACATACAATGCCCTCCATAAACATTAGCTATTACTAGCACCCTCATCATGTATTACAAATGAGTGTTTGGGCTCTGAATCTGAGCCCACAGATCAAACATTAAGTTAAGTAAAAAGGATGGGTAAGGAGAAGCACAGGTGGAGAAAAATATCTGGAGGAGACAGAGTCGCTGTAGTGGTGCCACATCTCCAAAGCCTCTCCTGCTGCCTTAGGTTCTGAGCACCTTCCATGTTCCTTCTTCCTTAAGGTCCAGTTGCCATATGGTGATTGCTCAGCTCACAGACTGACTTTTCTGCTTTATCAGAGTGCTTGTCAATGGGCATCTTTAAAGTAAACCCCTGTTACTTGAGATCATATGTGTGTGTGAGAGAGAGAGAGAGAATCCTATGAAAAGTGGGGGAGAGAGAGAGAGCAGAGAAGCAGTGCTCACCAGAAGCAGGGCTTGAGCTCACCCCAAGCAGGGCACGTTTTGCCCAAAGCAGGGCTAGTGTTCACCCAAAGCAGGGCACGAGCTCACCTGACGTGGGACTCAAACTCATGAACCATGAGATCATGACCTGAGCAAAAGTCAGATGCTTAAAAGATGAAGCCACCTAGGCATCCCACTTGAGATCATTTGACTAAAACTCTCTGCCTCTCTGAAACTAAGATCAGCTTGCTATGGCCTTTGTTTTCTAGATGAAGATGGAAAGGACAGCACCGGAAATATCAGCAATACTACTGTAAAACTGTTGTACGGCGGCAGGTGGCGGCTACACTTATCCTGGTGAGCAGAGTCACGTACAGAACTGTCGATTCGCTATGTTGTATGTCTGAAACTAACATGACATTGGATGTTAACTACATTTCAAAAAAGAGAGGATATTAAAAAGGAAAAAGAAAAAGAGAGGTGAGGAACCACTAAAGCAGAGGAAATTCAAGGCAAAGCCTAGTGGCCCCAGGGCTTTTGCCTCCCAGCAACTGCCTTTGCATCTGAACTTCCTCCCCGGGCTGGGGGCTTGGGGAATGGTCTTCAAGTAATGCTGCTGCTTTAATGTGCAGGCCTCTACGTTGGGCTTGCCCCGCCTTTCAGGGGTGGGTAGCAGCAAACATGGCCAGGGTTCTTCCTGCCACAGTGAATTTCTCTTCATTTTTAAAATAAGTAACAGAAACCAGAGGGCGTACATGGGCTCCAGATATTTCTATGCATGCTCTTCAGGGCTCCCATTCCTCCTGATCCCTTGCCTGCTCTGGCTGTGCCAGATTTCGCTGTTACTGGAACCCTTACGGGGAAGGCTGAAAGGGACTAAGAATTTAGCTCTGCAGTCATTTCCTTGGGTCTCTAAAAAGCCCTCCCTCTCTATTAATTAGCAGCCTCAGCAGCCTCAGCAGCCTCCGGTCCTGCTTTTTCTCCTTCACAGTTGCACCATCCAGTTTAACCCAGCCAGTAAGAACCGCCCCCTTTTCCCCAGCCAGGAGAATTTGTCAACTTCTCTGCTCAAATTTCATGCAGTAATTCCTTTCCAAATGTGTCCCCCCTCCCCCTTAGATCCTCAAAGCCCCGTCATTTTCCCATCTTCTCCTAATTTTTTATTCTTATGTGGACTTTTTGGCTCCCAGCCCTTTAGGACCCTTTCTTTTTTCTGCCTCAAATAGTGTCTGGTAATAGAGTATTCTGAGGCTCTTTCTCTTGATTTTGGGCTGAGATCCAATCTCAAATTGCCTTCCCTTATTATACTTTATCTTGTTTATTAAGTCTCTCTGGACTGCTCAACACCGTGCAGAGTGGTGGCTTCGGTCTTCATGTTTTACTTTCCACAAAAACTGGGTAGAATTTGCTTCTTCCAGCTTTCTTCAACTACAGATCACCCCCAAAAACCTCTTGGTTGGGTAGGACCCCAAAAGCATCAGTAACAGAAGTAAAAATAGATAAATTGGACCATGTCAAAATTTAAAGCTTCTGTGCATCAGAGGACACACTCAACAGCGTGAAAAGGCAACCCACAGAACCGGAGAAAATATCTGCAAACTGTTCATCGGATAAGGGGTCAGGATCCAGACCATTTAAAGAGCTAGGGCAATTCAATAACAGTAACAAAAAACCCAACCTGATTAAAAAATGGGCAAAAGCCTTGAATAGACATTTCTCCAGAGAAAGTACACAAATAGCCAATAAGCACATGAAAAGGCACTGAAGTCACTAATCATTAGGGAAATGCAAAACCAAACCACAAGGAGATACCACCTCACACTACCATCGAAAAATCAGAAAACAGGTGTTGATAAGGATATGGAGAAACGGGAAGACTTGTGCACCACTGGTGGGAAAGTAAAATGTTGTAGCAGCTCAGGAACGCAGTGTGGCAGTTCCTCAAAAAAAAAAAAAAATTGTCCTATGATCCAGCAATCTTACTTCTGGGTTTATGCCCAAAAGAATTGAAAACAGGGACTCAAACAAATACACCTTTTTTCATAACAGCATTATTCACAATAGTCAAAAGGCAGAAGCAAGCCTTTATCTGTTCAGTGGCAGATAAGTAGAGACACAAGATGTGGTGTATACATACAATGGAATATTATTCACCCTTTAAAAAGAAGTTCTGACACCTGCTACAGCATGGAAAAACCTGGGGGATGTTATGTGATGTGAAATAAGTCTGTCACAAAAAAAGACAAAGACCGGTCCCTAGAGTAGTCAAATTCACAGGGACAGAAAAGAGAATGGTGGTTTCCAGGGCCTGGGGGCAGCAGGTTTAATGCCAACTTGTTGTTTAATGGGTGTCGAGTTTCAGTTTTGCAAGACGAAAAGGGCTGTGGGGATGGACTGCACAACAGTGTGAATGTACTTGACACAGCCGAACTGTACAATTAAACATGGTTAAGATGGTAAAGTTTTACGCTATGTGTGTTTGACCACGACTAAAACACACACACACACACACACACACACACACACACACACACACACACAGAACGCCTTGGTCACAGCCTGGTTACTTCACTAATTCATTTACTAACTTGGGCAAGTTATTCAATCTCCCCATGGTTTAATTTCCTTATCTGTCAATGGGATTTGTTAGTATCTACCTCATAGGCCATTGTGAGGATTAAGTAAATTACTCCACCTGAGTGTTTATAAGAGTGCTGGGCACAAAGCATTCTTCAATAAATGTCAGTTATCACAGCAGTAATAATTACTATGATTACACTGTGTGAGGCAGTACTGGAAGCATTCTCCTGTCTCGGCACTTAGTGTCCGACAACCCTACCTCCACCTCCAATAAAAGTTGAAATTCTACAGATGAGGCAAGAGAGGCTCAGAGAGCTTCAGTGATCCGCCTGGGTCACAAAGCCAGTGGGTGGCAGGATACAAGATTAAACTAGGTTCCAATGAAGTACTTACTGTTGACTTACAGAGAAAAGCAATCATCACATTGGCTCCATATCAAGTCAGAACTGGAGCTCCTGTCCCCACCATGAACCAGGGGTGGGGGAGGCTGTGGTGGGGATGGTGGGGAGGCTCGGCTCCACTCCAGGCTGACAACCCACCCGCTAAAGAATCCCAACTGTCTTCGCCCTCCTCCCACGCCCATCCCACCCCAGGGAGAGGACCAGCTGGACCTGACAAAGAGAACACAAGACACAAGTGGGAAGCCAGTGCCGGAGGTCACCACAGCCCCCAACACACGAAGAACAAGATCCACAGGGGAGACCTCGGAGGCCTGGTGCGGTCGGGGTTCGCTGGGACCACCTCACCAAGCCCACGCGGAGGGAAGAGAACCCATGCCACCCAGCCAGAGACTGGGAGCAGCTGTCATGGAGAACAAAGGCCCAGGTAGGCGGCAGCCCGGCAGGCAGGCGCTCCCACTTTGGACTCTCACTGCGTCCAGGCCGATTTCCTCAGGGAATTTTTGCAAATGGGGCAGGAATTCAGTTCCCGAGGAGTTTCCTCAGGGCCAGGAGGAGTGTGCCAGCAAGAACTTTACAACGGCTTGCACTTTGGTGGGGTTTTTTTTTCCTCCTTTCTCCTTTTTTTTTCTTCTCCTCCCTACTTCAACTTTAAGTCTTTGAAAACACCCCTGCTGGTCTTGAGTGGCCTATAGTCTCTCTTCTCACCAGAACCTGGTAGTGGTGGGGTCCTGAATCCACAGGATAGACGTACCGCCTGGCCGGGGGTGCCCGCCACCCCCAAGCTGGAAGGGTATCTGCTGGCTCCAGCCCTTGGAGGAGACTCAGGTCAAGCTATAAGTAAGAAGGAGGGCTTGGCACCAGGAGGCCCTTAAAGCAAAAAAAAAGGTCCAGAAACAAGATTTTGACATTTGGGGAAGTTTTTTTCCCCTCCCAATTTCTGTAAACACAAACTTAACTTGGGCCCTTCTCTGGAAAAAAAAAACTTATTAAACAAATCCTCTCTCAGAGTGAAAAATCCTCCTCTCCTTCCAATTGTTTTTTATATTAGGTTAGTAATACATATTCAATGTAGGAAATAAATTAGAAAACACAGGCAAAAAATAAAACTCGCTTCAAACCCTACCTTTGAGATTTAATCACTGTTAGTATTTTAGGTATATATTCCCACACTGTTCAATGCAAGTATATATATATATATTACTCTACTATATAATATATATAGTAGTATACTATATGCTACACCATATGATTGGTGTCCAATCATACATGATGTCCAATGATTTCTTAAGAATAAACTCATAAAAGTGGAATTGCTGAATCAAAATATTTTTGTAATATGCATAAATCTCCCTAATCGGTCTATTCCACTGATATACAAGTTTCCTTAAAGTGACAGACATTTGCACTGTGCTTATAATCTGAACCAGCCCTTGGTTTTCTCAAAATGCAGTTCTCCGTTATAAATAGTTCCAAAATAGAACTCCTTAAACTCCTTGTCTATGAGCTCAGAAATGACTCAGTGGCATTTAAAATATACACAATTTTATTTGACTTTAGTAATCAGCTAAACAGAGATCCACATGACAGATGCACCAGGATACTTGCCACGCAAAGTAGATTCCTCCTTCCCTTCCTCCCTTTCTCCTTCCTCCTTCCCTTCCTCCCTTTCTCTCTTCCCTCCTTCCCTTCCTCCCTTTCTCTCTTCCCTCCTTCCCTTCCTCCCTTTCTCTCTTCCCTCCTTCCTTCCATCTATTCTTCTTCCTCTCCCTTCCAGATCACATCTCCTCTTTCTTTTCCATGCCCTCCCTTCTCTGTCCCCTTTTCTGTCCCAGAGGCAGTGGGGACCCTTCCTCTAAACAGACAGTGCTGACGCTGGGTGAAGGTCCCGACTGTGCCGAGAGCTGTGTAAGCTGTCTGTGAAATCTTCAGTTTTTGGTATTCATTATTTAAGTTCTGTGGAAATGAGTTAGCTTTGAAGTCTACTGACTCATCCTCCTCTTTAACTTCTTATTTCCTGTAAGTGATCCATTAGTTTTTGGCAAGGTTCATGTCACACAGCATTCCCACCAGAGGGGCTGTTCCGCAACCCCGGACAATTTTAGGAGGGCCTTTTGCAGGGGGACTGGAAGCAAGATGGGGATGTGGAGACTCCGTTCTCTTAAAAGTTGCTTCCACCAGCCCTAATGCTGCCTTGAATTAATAATATGAAACATATGTTCCATCTGCCTGCTTAAGGGTGACAGAGCCATTTATGTTCATAATGGCCAAATTTATTCTACAGATGAAAATTTTTCTAAAGCTAGTTACACGGGCTACTCAATCAGTTTCACCAAGGGAGAAAATTCCCCCTCAATCATTCCAGTTTAGACCTCTTTGCCAAGGCAGCCAGTTCACCGTGGCATTAAGATGCTGAAAGGGGAAACAAATAGAAGATTATAAACAGTTCTTAGTTCGCAAACTCTCTGCCCCTAATAAGGCATGCATAGATTAGTGCCAACAGCTGAGTGGGAGAGGCCACGAGCCTTTTCACAAAGGTCCAGGAAGCTATACAGGACTCTCGTGGATTCTAGAGAACAAACAAGTCAATTATGAAGCCTCTTCTTTAAGAAAAAATAAATTAGGGGTGCCTGGGTGGCTCAGTCGATTAAGCGTCCAACTTCAGCTCAGGTCATGATCTCACAGTTCGTGGGTTCAAGCCCCGTGTCAGGCTCTGTGCTGAAGTTAGCTTAGAGCCTGGAGCCTGCTTAGATTCTGAATCTCCCTCTCTCTGACCCTCCCCTGCTCATGCTGTCTCGCTCTGTCTCTCAAAAATAAATAAAACATTTTTAAAAATTTTTAAAATTAAATTGGGGTAAAAAAGTACTATTATTGGCAAAATGCTAGATTTCTCTCGCTTTTTTGCCCTCTGGCTGATAGCAGCAGAAAGATATCCCTTTGATATCAGAGCAAATAAAAGTATGAATTATCGACTGCTCATGTGAATGCTGAATTTTACTGCTGCCATATTTCAAAATGAAATTATTCTAACATCTATGCCTCAAATGAAGATCTGTGGTAATATATACTGCAGTCCAGAAAATGTCTTAGGTTCAGATGATGTAAAGGCTGATTCCTCTTGGGAGTAAACACTGGGAGTTGTTTCTCATCGGCCAAAACTCTCCTCAACCCTCCAAATAAATTTAAGCACTGATGACATCAGGGAGCGCTGCCAGGTTTGCACAGCACATCTGGGGGGTGGGGGGGGGCATTGCCACTTAACAGTCAAAGTGGTTGGTAAGTTTTAAAGGCAGGATTGTCCAAATACGGCTTTCTCCTATGACTTACAAAATAAAGGCTTACCAGAAAGCCTAGCCTCCAGCACACAAAACTTTCCTCTTCCCACTCTGCCATATTGGAAACCTGCTTTCCAGTTTCCCATTCCATCTTTGCTCCCGTGGGCCCTGCAGTGGCTGTTCTGCTGGGAGTATTCAGAGATTTCCAGGGCTCCAAAGCGGGCCTGCAGATGTGCAAGCCAGTAATTCATCTGTCAGAAGTAAACTCTCCCCTAGGCGGCGAGGGCCTCAGCACTGCCCTACTGGCCTCGGCACTCCACTCCATCAAGGGGGTGGCCCTGGGGTAGGAGAGGCGGGTGAAATGCAAGAAGTGAGGCCTGCCGGTGTCTAGGCAGGTTCCTGGGTCCAGGCTCTGAAAAGAACTTGAATCTGTAGTATTTGTTCCTCTGAGGCAAGGGGAAGGTGTCTTCTCCTCCCAACACCTCCATGTAGCAAAGCCGGAGGCCCAGTGAAAAGGACCCCCTCAATACCCCTGGGGGCGGCCACCCCCCACCACCTCTCCACCCCCGACATGGGATCACCGGGCAAACAACATGAGGAATCCAACTCCATTTCTAAAAATTCCTCTCACTTCCTATGACAACAAGATCAAATGTTTGGAAGGACCCTCCTGAATAGATTTTCACTTTCCAAGCACAAACTAGGGAATGAACGAACAAATGAAAAAACAAACAAAAGAGAAAATAAAGGAAATTCTCTGCAGCCACAAGACTCGATCGGCTTTCTCGCCCGGCTGCCAAGTCATCAGGGCAGGACGCACACGGAAAGGTCACCACGCAACAAAACCATCTCCAAACGCTGATCCACACTCTCTTTTCATCTAGCAATTTCTCAAGGTCTACACTTTAATTGCGGTGTGTTAGAATCTTAAATTCCCCCAGAGGCCCTAAAGTACAAAAAGAATATAAAACACGATTTAAGACTAACTTGAAGTAAAAAAAAAAAAAAAAAAAAAAATTTCACATGTAAACTGCTGAGACCCCTCAGAGTCTGCATGAAACACAGCGAACTAAGTCTGGGGACTCTCTGGCCAGGGAAGCTGGCTGCTGTAAAATGTAAATAATTCTTCACTGGCATCTCTGGCTTTTCGGTTGTAATTTTAAAACTGGAGTATAATGATCTCTTATTTACTAGAGTCACAAACACTGCCAAAGGGAAAATAAACCACTACATTTGGGACGAAGTTGCTGACAAAGGTTTGACAAAGGAAAATCATGACAAGCCCCATGGGCGAGGGGAATTGGACTTGCCCGGGGGGAGGGGTGTGCCAGGCAGGGCCGCTGTGTCCCCTGCACACTCCTAGAACCCGGTCAAGGGCACTGTGTGCACCTGAGCTTGGGAGCCGCAGTGGCTTCTAGAGGGACAGAAGCTACCGTGTGGGACAGAGGCCCAAATGGTTTCCACACATCCTCCTTGTGACATGGCTTTCTGCAGAAACTGCTTTGCTCTCCGGTTACAAATTCTCCTTTGTTTAAGAAAGCCGTCCATGGACGATTAATGTCTTTCAGCTGGGGGCTCAAGTGTTCTCCAAGTTTGGTTCTGGGCTTTACCATTTCGCATTCTTGTGCTCAGAAATGATGGGACAGGGAGCCACCAGTGCCAGCTTCTGAGAGCCTCCTGATGGGCACCCTGATGGGCGCAATTGTAACAGAGGAGGGGTGGCAGGAGGATCCCATGCAGCTAGGTCAAGACCCTTAGAAGGAGGTGTCTGCCTCTTAAAACTTACAAGTTTTACATGGATGGGAAGAACACATATGGTTAAGAGGTCTACTCTTCCCAAAGCAATGTGCCCATTTAATGCAATCCCCATCAGAATATCAACAGCATTTTCACAGAACTAGAGCAAACAATCCTAAAATGTGTCCAGAACCAAAAAGACTTCGGATAGCCAAAGCAATCTTGTAAATGCAAAGCAAAGCTGAAGGCATCATAATTCTGGACCTCAAGTTATATTATGAAGCTTCTTCAACAGCAGAATGAAGCTTCTTTCAACAGCAGAAAGAATATGCAACGGGAAAAAGTCTCTTCAATAAATAGTGTTGAGAAAACTGCCCAGCAACATGCAATTGAATGAAACTGGACCACTTTCTTACTTCATACACAAAAATAAATTCAAAATGGATTAAAAACCTAAATAGACCTGAAACCATAAAAATCCTAGACGAGAGCACAGGCAGTAATTACTCTGACATCAGCTAGAGCAACTTTTTTCTAGATATATCTCTGGCGGCAACATCATTTGATGGGACTACATCAAAACAGAAAGCTTCTGCACGGTGAAAAGAAACAATTGACAAAACTAAAAGGCAACCTCCTGAACGGGAGAAGATATTTGCAAATGTCATATCTGATAAAGCGTTAGTATCCAAAATATATAAAGAACTAATACAACTCAACACTTACAAAACAAATAATGCAATTAAAAAATGGGCAGAAATCATGAACAGGCATTTCTCCAAAGAAGACATACAGATGGCCAACAGACACATGAAACATGCTCATAATCACCTATCTCCAGGGAAATGCAAATCAAAACTACAATGAGCTATCACCTCACATCTGTCAGAAAGGCTAAAACCAACAAGGTACAACAGGTGTTGGCGAGGATGGAGAAAAACAGGAACCCTCATGCACTGTTGGTGGGAATGCAAACTGGTATAGCTACTCTGGAAAATGGTATGGAAGTTCTTTGAAAAATTAAAAATAGAACTACCCTATGATGTAGTAATTGCACTACCAGGAAGTTACTTAAAGAGTACAAAAACACTAATCCAAAGGCATACATGCACCTTCATGTTTATTCTTTTGTGTGTGTGCCACAATGTTTAGAGTAGCATTATTTATAACAACCAGGATATGGAAGTAACCCAAGTATCTACTGACTGATGAATGGATAAAGATGTGGTATTTCTATACAATGGACTATCATTCAGTCGTAAAAAAGAATGAGATCTTGCCATGTGCAAGATGGATGGAGCTAGAGAGTATTATACTAAGTGAAATAAGAGAAAGATGAATGCGGGATTTAATAAACAAAACAAGCAAAGGGGGAAAGAAAAGAGAGTGGAAAACCAAGAAACAGACTCTTAACTATAGAGAGCAAACTGATGGTCATCAGAGGGGCGGTGGGGGGACTAGAAGTGACACAGTGATGGAGATTAAGGTGGGCAACTGCTATGATAAGCACCTGGTGATTAAAATAGAAACTTACATAAATCTTTTGAATATAAACATTATGAAATTCTAACAGCATCCCCCTATACTCTCATTTGTCTATTATGAATGTTAGGAAGTTCATGGTCCCAGAACAGTAAGACATCATTCTTTTTTTATCATTATTATTATTAATGATGGGTTTACTTGTAATCTAATGTCTACATATTTCAGTCTCACGTTATTATCCCTTCCCTTCTTCTCATCATTTTATGATTAGCCAATATTTTAGATCCTTTTGGGGTGGGTTTAGAAAATTGATAAGGGGTCAGATCTTGAAGTCTTGGCAAATCACTTAATGGGCCTGACCCTCAGTTTCCTCATCTGTAAAATGGAGCTAATTACCTCTGTAGCAGAATGGGCGGGGCCTATGATGCTCTAATTCCCCTTGGACACCTCAAGGCAAATGCCTAGGGTGCATGGTGCAGACATCTCCATCTCACTGTTGGCAAGGGGTAGGTGCCTAATTGAGACCTATTGTTATTATTACTACTGTTAAAAATATCAGCCCCAAGAACAAAATAATAGAGCAATTTCTAATTCAACCTTCATTTTCTCAAATTAACTCCGCTATTTCTTTTCCCTCCTTGTAGAATTTAAAAAAAAAAAGAAAAAAAGCCTGGAAATTTTGGCTCCAATTTCTCAGTGATAATCTTGGCTTTTAGGATTAAGCCAAGATTATCTCCGAAGCAGGGAGAACTATCAACGCTGAAGGGAAGTAGAAACTGGGAAATCTGAATGAAGTGCAGGTCTGCTCGTGGCTTTAACAAGATCATTTGCTTCTGCAAACATTATTTCTTAGCTATCAGTATCTTTTGTCCCAATTTCTGCAGGCAGAGACCTCTGGGAGAAAGAGCTCGACCCGGGCCCACACATGTTTTCAGAACAGGCTGGTACATCCTGTCCTTGATACAGAGCCTGGCACATCAGTAGCAAAACAGACCTCTCTTTTGACACACTTTCTTTGAGGATTCTGTCGGACCCAAGGCTTGCTGCAGAAGTCACCACCCAGAGCCTCCGACTCCGGCAGGGCTTTTGAACTGCTTCCTGGAGCCCCCTGGTGGCCCTTTCCGTGTTCACACCGCATTCTCACACCTCTCTGGGGCAGGGACAAAGCAGCTTTCCACCCAAGGGCTTTTTCCTGGCATCTATCATTCACTGGGGTACTCCACATTTTTAGGACAGATGCAACATGATCTACATTAACGCTAGTACTGACATGGCACCTCTCTCCCAGGTCAGTCATTGGTTAAGCATCTCTTGAGCACCTACTGTGTGCCTCACAATGGGCATAAGGAAAGAGGACTGTGGTTTAGTTGCTGCTCTCAAGAAGCTTCCAATCTGGAGGAAGAGGTAGGGATGTGACCCAAGAAGGACAATGTACAAAGGGATATGCTGGGGCACCGGGTGGCTCCGCTGGCTAAGCGTCCGGCTCCTGCTTTCAGCTCAGGTCCTGATCTCACAGGTCCTGGGGTCAAGTCCCATGTCAGGCTCTGTGCTGACAGCATGGAGCCAAATTGGGATTCTCTCGCTCTCAAAACAAACAAACAAACAAACAAACAAACTTTAAAAAGAGATGTGCCAACTCTCGTAAAATCCCTGAGTACAGTGCCTGTCTTCTTAGGGAAAGTAGGACAGGCACCAGGGAGGAGTAAGAGTTTAATTGAATCTTAGAGTCTTTTCTCAGAGACCAGGAATTAGCCAGGCAGAGAAAGGAGGGAAGGCATTCCAGGTAGAAAAATCAACATGCCCCAAAGCCCAGACCTCTCCAGAGGATGTGGAAAAACTGGGGTGCTCACAGCAGGACCAAGAGACTTGGGAAGTGGGCGAAGAGGACAGAGGACTTGGGAAGCCACACCTAGGAGCATGGACTTCATCTTCCCTACTGTGATCTTTCCAAACTGCCTGAGGCTTCCCACAGACATTTGATCCTAATTTCATGGATGCTGAGGCCAACAGAAAGCTCTAGTAGCCATCCATGACCCATGTTAACGATGTCTGTGCTCAACTCATCTGACCAGGAGAAAAACAACAGACAAATTCCAATAGAGGGGCGTCCTGGAGAATATGTACAAAACACCAGGTTAGAAACTGACGCGGTCATCAAAAACAAGGGAAGTCTGAGAACTCAGCGAGAGGAGCCTAAGGAGATGGGACCATTAAATGTAATACACTATCCTGGACAGAATCCTGGAACAGAAGTTGGGTATTGTTACATAACAACTTTCTTAAAAATCTGAAAAAGTACAAATCTTAGTTAATGGTTATGTATGGATACTGGTTCACTATTTACAGCATATGTGCCCCCTACCGTCAGATGCTGACCCTGGGGGAAAGTATGTGCAGGGCATATGGGAACTCTGTACTATCCTCACAATTTTTCTGTAAATCTGAAACGATGCCAAACAATGAAATTTATTTTTTAAAAATTTCTGGGGCACCTGGATGGCTCAGTTGGTTAAGCGACCGACTTCAGCTCAGGTCATGATCTCATGGTTCATGGGTTTAAGCCCTGGGTTGGGCTCTGTGCTGACTTCTCAGAGACTGGAGCTGCTTCAGATTCTCTGTGTCTCCCTCTCTCCCTCCCCTCCCCTGCTTGCTCTCTTTCTCACAAAAATAAATATTAAAAAAAATTTTTTTTTTAATTTCTGCGTTCATCCAAACAGCTAAACTATTGTCCCCAATGAGCTTTATGATAATCAAGCGGTACAAGTGCAAACTTAGAAAATCAACTTATATGCTAGGAACAACAGTACTTATGCCTGGCCAAGCACTCTGCTAAGTACTTTATATACTTTGTGACATATGATTTTCTGCATCATGAGCTAGGTACTATCAGCACCCCCATTTTGCAGATGAGGCAAATGAGGCACAGGGTGGTCAGACAACTTGCCTGCTATCAAGTAAGTGACAGAGCCTGGATTTGAACCTAGTCTGTCTGATGCCAGGGTGCAGACACTTGATGACTCTAGGTTTTACTGTCGACTTTCATTTTTCTATAATGATATTTCATTGAAAAAGAAGATTCTATAGTGATTTCACTGTTATTGTTCTTAAACATTGGAAACCACAGCCATAGATGGGGGAGGAGGAGGAGGGACTAGGTCAGAGTTAGGTTTTGGAGCAAACGTTCTGGCAGCCGCAGTGTGAAGGTTGGACTGGTGCAGGCAACCGGGCCTCTGTTGCTGAGATTTTTCTAACACTGCCTCCAAAAGCAGGAGGAGAACCAACTGGGGAAAATGAACTTCCTTAAAAGGATAAAGCAAAAGGCCCTCTCGCAGGAACCCTTTGTATCCAGCCCCAGCCAATCAAACCACGGGCACTGCTAGGCCCCTAAACGTGTGTCTGGCCTGGGGCTCCCTGTCTGGCACCTCCGAAGACAGGACCTGATGGCTAGTAAGGGAAAATAAGCATAGCCTGAGCAGTGGAGCAGGCTAGCCCAGAGCCCATGCCAGCAGAGCAGGCCCAGGTCTCAGAGCAAATACTTCCTGGTAGGCTGGGGTGCTTCACCGAGGAGGCAGGTGGCCCGCGGGCTGGGCCCTGAAGGCTGGGGAAAGGCAGCTGGACTTTAAGCAGGGGCCCAAAACCAGCACAAGGCATTCCCACCCCTCCTTGCAATGTGTGTTCCTAGGTTCCCGAGCCAGAGGGTCCTGGGCCTGAGAGCCCAGGCTCTTACCTTGAGCTCCATAGCATCTCTTGTCTTCCCAGATCAGTGAAAAGCAGAACTCATTTCACCACTGTACCTGAAGGTTACAACCCACCTAGAGGCACATATGGAATTTGGTACCCCCTAGAGGTTACGGAAAACACCAGCAAGCTTCTGAGCTGATCAACTCCCCAAAAGCACAGATGTCAGTCAATCAATGGACAGTGAACACAAGAGGTTTAAAAATTCATGGGTCATAGGTCATACGGGAGTGTACTAATCTAGAATTGAGAGTATGCAATGCAAAAATCCTTGTATCCATTTCCTATTGCCGCTGTAACAAATTACCGCATATTTAGTGGCTAAAAACACAGACTTCTTATCTCACAAGTCTGGTGGTCAGAAGTCAAAATGAGTCCCACTGGATTAAAATCAAGATGGTGGCAGAGGGAGCATTCCCTTCTGGAGGCTTTCAAGGAGAATCCATTTCCTCGCCTCTTCCAGCTTGCAGAGGACTCCAGCATTTCTTGGTTCTGGGTCCCTATGCCATCTTCCAAGCCAATGATGCTGTGTCTCTCTGACCTTCCTCTGACTCTCTTCTGCATCCCTCTTTCACTTGCAAGGCCCCATGGGATTATACTGGACCCACCTGGAGAATCTAGGATGCTCTCCCTATTTTAAGGTCAGCGGATTAGCAATCTTAATTCCATCTGCGACCTCCATTCTCCATTGCCATGTGAACTAACATATTTACAGGTTCTGGAGATCAGGACATGGACATTCTGGGGACACCATTATTCAGCCTATCACACACTTCATCTTTTAAGGTCAAGCCAACCTGAAAATAATAATGACTACTTATCGAGCACCTGCTATGTACCAGGCATACCTCTAGGCACCTTACATACATTATCTCATTTAATTATAATTTATGTTCAATGAGGCAGGCTCTGTTAATAAACCAGAGGAGTTTGCTCACCTGTTAAAATCCTCTAATGGCTTCCCATATGTCTTTGGTAAAACGCACAACCTTCTGATGGCCCTGTGAGGCCCTGAGGAAATCCAGTCTGGGCCCAACTCCCAGCCCCATCTCTCACCAGCCTCCCCTCGACCTCCATGCTTTAGCCATTGTGGGCCACCTTCTAGTTCCTTGAATTTCAGTAGCTGTACCTACTGACCCCTCCTTCTGGAACATTTGCTTCCAAGATCTTCACATAGCTGGCCCTCTCTCATTGTTCAGATCTCTACCCTACTCAGGACTATAGTCTCAGCTCCTAAAACAAGGCTTGCCACATATCAAGCACTCAATACATACTCATTAAGTGAACACATCTGAACTACATAAAGGAGGAAACGAAGTGATAATGCTCAAGTTCGCAGAGCTAATCAGTTAGGATTCCAACACAGGACATATTCTATACCCTAGCTTCTCAAGGAAGCACCCTCCAAGCTTCTCAACTGAAACCCAAGGTTTAGCAGGGAGGTGCAGGGGTGGAAATACAGGGTCCAGCTCTCCAGCACTCCTCCGCTCAGCGTAACAGTGACACAGGCCTGCTGACCAGTCTGCCGTGCCCCAATGAATCAGTGAGCCTGAGGACGGTCTGTGTGTTTGGCCAGGAAGGCAATGAGACATGGAGGGACATGGTCACTGCAAACCAGAAATTCCTAATCAAGTCAAGGAACCCAATCCAAGACATGAGACAATCAGATGTACCAGGAGGCATATGATCCAGGGTTCACTGCTATGACAGGAAGGGCTGCAGGGCCAGACACAGGACAGCACCAGGGAGGCCACCGTAGCTGGGTTTAACTAGCAAGGGCCAGGTGGGTGGGGTTGACTGGAATGTGCAAGCAAAGGCACAGACCCAGCATTGGCTGGCCATGCATGGAAGAGAATCAGCAGAAGGTGCACATTAGGAAGCAGAGGAAAAAAAGTCAAGTTAAAGTCAGACTCCGGTGGTTTTAAAAGCTGGACTGAGGAATTTATACTGTATCTTTAGAAGGATGGGGAGGCGTGGTAAGTTCTTGAGCACAAGAGAGATCTGTGTTTTAGGAAGACTTACTTTAGCAGTGGATGGTAGCATGGACTGGACAGCAGGAAGACCTGTTCTCTACTAGCTGGTGCAGGTGCTAGAAAGTTTCCAACCACCAAACACCCCAACACTGCAAAGCCTTCTGCTGGAGCTCCGCCCCTTTAGATAAGCACTGCCCCCATGCTAAGGGTCTTCAAGTGGGCTAAGAGATGCATACCCTGAGTGAGGATGATGCAGGCAGAAGCGAGCCTTTCCAGCCCATGGGCACATCATGCTGGGACCATGTGGGCAGCTGGGAATACCTGGGACGGCGTGAAAGCAGCCAAGGGAGGGGTAAGCCTGCGAATTGTGACCTATGTATACCTGCAGCCAGAGCAACCTCCGCCTCTCCCAACCCCTAAGTGGATATTTACAGTTTTCTGATTTTAGAAAACAGCTTGAAAAGTGGGCTGGAAATAATTTTTGATTCACCAAGCACGTTCTAAGCGGAGTACTGAAAACTATCCCTTTAGATCCCCTTAGAAGGGACAAACTGTGTCATGAACCGAGAATAACAACCTATATTCCTCCCTTTCCCTAGGGTCAGGTACTGAGTGACAATGGCGGACACACCATGTGTCCTGAAGACATCCAACACAGAACTGAGGCTTCAGGAGTAAGCTTTTAAAAAGACAAAAGATGATTCCCACCTCCAAAGGAGCTGATCCTTCCAAAGTCTAATCTCATCAGCTATACACATTTTAAACACCAGAATTTTTGGTTCACTTTGCTGTCATTTGGGGGGAGTTTAAACGGATGTCATCATGTTTTTCTCTGGGTGATAGCAATAGCAGCCCTGAGTGCCATTATTTTAATGCATGACAGGGAAGGCCATTGCATCATGGGCTCCAGAGACTGAAATCCCAACCCAGCTCATCACACTGGAGAACTCTTTTAAAAAAAATTCCTTACGGGAGCCTCTAAAGAGCCAAATATGGGGCATCTGCAATGAGCTAGTCAAGCCAGCAATAATTGGGAGAGAATGGTAACAATGGCACCAATATTGGAAGACTTCTGTCTCTTCTCAACATGCTCCTTCATACCCTGCCCATGGCTAGGAGACAGAGGAGGAGGCAGTAGAGAAGGAGTGAAAGGCCCCCCAGGCCCCCTGCCTACTCCTAGCTCCCTGACCCCTGAACTTCCCTAGCACCACCACCCACTTACTCCCCCTAGCCCCTGCCAGGTGCCTGAGTCCTGGGGGAAGCTGAGCAAGGAGGAGGGGCAGAGCATGGAATTGCATGGGAACTGAAGTCTCGATTTCAGATTGGTCTAGACTGCCAACGTACTTACCTATATGGAACAGTCCTTATGGATGGAAGCAACTGGAAAGTCAGGCAATCCACCTAAGATATCACAGAGCATATGTGAAGGCTGTGCTTTGAAAATAAAAAGCTTTTTCCTGATTGAATGCCTATGATAGCCAGCCTCTTCAATAAATCTGTTATAAAAAAATGAAAATCAAAATATCAACAGAATAGCATTTTATGGGTAGCAAATTAACAAAGAGGAAAAATAATGCCCAGTTTTGAGGAGAGTGAAGTAAAGTAAGTCTTTATATGCTTCTGGAATGTTTTAGTCCACTCAGGCTGCTTTAACAAAATACCAAAGACTGGATAGCTCATAAGCAATAGAGATTTTTATGTTACCGTTCTGGAGGCTGGAAATATAAGATCAAGGCACTGGTAAGGTCAAGTTTTGTGATGTCGGCCTTCTTCCTTGTTGGTAGCTGGCCCCCTCTCCCTGCGTCTCATGAGGCACTAATCCCATCCACAAGGGTGCACCTAAGTCCCTCCCGAAGTTCCCACCTGCTAACACCATTATATCAGGCATTAGGAGTTCAACAGATGTATTTTGGGAGGGCACAAACATTCAGTGCAGATTTTCTTGGGTCTTGCCTCTCAAACTTGAGCGTGCATACACATGACAGGAGGATCTACCTAAAATCCAGATGCTGAATCAATAGTCTACGGCAAGGCCCAAGAATCTGCCTTTCTCATGAGCTACACAGTTATACTGATGGTGTCAGTGCAGGATAATAGCTTGAGAAGTATTGTCCTAAAGGAAATTTAGCAACATATATCAAAAGTCTTAAAACCTCCAAAACGTTTGTCTCAGCAATTCCCCATTAATGATATATTCCAGGAGTATATAAAAAGAAAATGCACCCCAAAATATTTACCATTATGTTAAAGCTAAAGTAAAAACTTGTTAACATCTAAATATCTGACAACAGGGAAACTTCTAAATAAATCATGGCAAAGCCATTTGGTGAGAAAAACCAGCAACGATCAAGTTCTTATAAAATGTTTCATACTACGGGAAAATACTCATCACAGGTCAAGTGAAAAAAATCAAAATACAAATGGGGATATATTGCATGTGATGGTCATTTTTATGCATCAACGTGGCTAAATTATAGTACCCAGTTATTGAATCAAATACCAGATACGGCTGCATAGGTATTTTGTAGGTGCAGTCAACAACTACCATCAGCTGATTTTCAGTAAAGGAGGGTACATGCTGTAATGTAGGTGGGCCTCATCTAATCAGCTGCAGGCCTGATAAGCAAAAACTGAGATTTCCCAAAGACAATGGAATTCTGCCTCAAGATGGCAGCCTTAACTCCCATCTGAGTTTCCAGGCTGCTGGCCTACCCTATAGATTTCAGATATGCCAGACTTTACACACATGTAAACCAACCCCTTCAAATAAATCTCTTTATGTACGTATATGTGTGTGTGTCTATATCTCTCTCTTAATATGTATATGTATACGAGTATACAAGTGCAGGTGTATAAATACTTACACACACAATACCCCTATTGGTTTTGTTTCTCTGGAGAACCCTGACTGATGCACAGTTCGATTCCAATTTTCTCAAAGCTAAAAACATGTGTATATATAAATCCCATTGAAAAACCATGGGTCCCATAATGGAATATATAGCATGGTTATACTTTTATTAAAATACTCGGTATATGAATAATGGAAGAAAATAAACCCAAATATTAACTGTGAAAAGATTATGGGTTATTTCAAGGTGGGTCACTATGCTTAATATTTTTTCCTAAATTTTTTACTAAAAGCATGTGTTCCTTACGTAATTAGGGAAAATATCACTATAATATGATTTGCCAGGTACACGGAGTCATTTCAGGAAACCGTCTCACCTGCTACTCAAGTCAAACATTTTATCCTTGGCCTTTCCCTCCAGGCCTGTCCCAGCCCCACTTTTCTGTACAACCCATTCTGCTTCCTGCCTCTTTCTTGACTCTCAGGAATGAAAAACCTGTTAGATGGGCAAGATGGTGACTTCCGTTACCCCTGTTTTATGAGTGAGGAAACTGAGGCTGAGAGGGTTTGAGTGATCAGTACACAGATGCCCAGGTGGGAGCTGACACAACGCAAAGCTCCTCCTTTGTAAACTTTACTGTTTTACTACTAGGCCCTTGTGAGTGATTCTCATTATTCTCCCCAACGGGCCGTGTGAGCACCATGTCAGTTACATTGTGGGGTCTTCTCCCTGGCCTTCCACAGCCTTCCTCAGTAACCTCAGACAATGGCATCACTAAGCTCCAGCGAAGATGAGGAGGGCAGGGTCAGGTGCTGGGACCAAAGAGGTTCTGGGCTCTGACACTTGTCCACAGCTGGAAGCAAGCAGGGCCACCCACATGGTCCCAAATAGGGCCAAGTTCAGCGCTCTCTTCCCACTCTCAGAGGCCTCTCCAGTCTCCACCTAATTATAGGTACAAGGCCTGGCCAGCTGCTGTCTCTATGTCCATGAAAGGATGTTCCCCTGTGGAAGACTTAGGATCCAAGAGCAATTCTCACTGCCGACAACTTCAAGTTCTTGGACTGACTTCTAGCACCCAGGACTTTCCCTCTTTCCTCCTCCTCGGTCTGCCCAGACAGAGCATACTCTTGAGCCCCTTTAGGACTGGACCCTCTTCCTGGGACCCTGATGCCCTCCTTGGCTTGTCTGGGGAACTGGGCCCTGCTGTGTGAGCATCTCTGCAACAAATAGGCTGATCTCCCCAAATTATGAGCCCTTCACCCCCCAAGCCCCAGTGCCCTAGGCATCCTGCTATAACCAGCAATTCCAAGACCCAGTGGTAATCCAGGCTGGAATAATAGCTAGTGTTTGCTGAATGAATGAACAAACTCACTGCACATGGGCCATAACTGAGATCGTGGCAAAACTTATAAGCATTTCCTACCTGGGGGAAAAAAAAAAGAGAGAGCTGTATGAAATGGTGAGCTAGCTGGATAGCTGCGTGGGATGCAATTTATAAGAAATGCTACAACATCCCTGGGATAAATTGGAAACATGGCACCAGTTAACTCAGGTTTCCACATTCTGCTTCTTCCACAGCTGATAAAGTAGAGATCGGTCTCACTTCTGACAAAGAAGACAGTGCACTTGGTGGGAGGGGACAAAAAGGCAAAGTCCACTGAAAAAGCTATGTTGGATGGACACGTTTGTGCTGCCAGAAGGGCAAGGTGTAACTGGAGGCCACACAGGGCCGTCAGCCCCAAGACTGGCCAGCTGACAAGCCACCTGAGGTCAGCAGGCCTAGGTCAGCTATAATTTTGAAGCCACACTAACCCTAGACATGGGAGCTGCTTAGTGGGAATAAATAATGTATAAATAATAAATAATGTATGTAAATTTTAACTCCTTGACTATATTTTCCAAGATTTGTTTAGTTCAGAAACTCACATGAAATAAACACATGACGTCCCTTAGTTAGAATATAAAGAAACGGGCTTACTAGCTTTATTTATGTAAATATCAGTCTCTCCCCATCCCCACTGCATAAACACTGACAACATCATACTTCAAGTATTTGGCTGATACTCTCTGGGTTCCCCCTGCATCAGAATCCCTCAGGCACAGAAAAAACGCTCAGAGCACGAGCTGGGCTCCGGGAAGGTAAGGGTGTTCTAAGCATCAGCATGGGGGAGCCTCCGGGAATCAGCCTTCCTGAGGGTTAGGTGGTATCCCAGCACCCACCAGGACACTGATCGGAACACCTCTCCACCCCTGGTGCCTTCCAGACCAAAGCCTCAGGCTGCTCACGGCAAAGCTGGGAGTGTACCTCCTTCCCCTCGTCGCATCATTATGATTAATATAAATGACAGAGGTGGGGGATGTGGGGGAAGGGAGAAGGCAGAATTGAGTCTGGATTTAATAACGAAGCCCTGGAAAGGAAGAAGGAAAATAGAGAAAAGACAACTGGACCTTAGAGCTGCCCTATACTGGCCTCTGTGAGGGAGGAGGGAAGGGAGGGGTATGGGGGGCTGGGAAATGTGCTATTATGGTTGATGTTATGCACTTTAGCACAAAGACTGAATGGGCAGAGCTAACCACGGGTTATAGAAAGGGACTGAGAAAGATCTCCTCAGTGCTGTCAAGTACATTACAGAAGTTACCCGGAGCATCAGAAAAATGCGTTTGGGTTCTGGGACTGAGCCGTGAGGTCCAGAATGGAGACTCAGCAACTGAATCACAAAATCAGGAAGGGATTACATTTTCAGGTAGAAGGCCAGACCCAGGAGGGAAAGAAGTTCCTTCCTACGCATACGTGTGCAGTACCTCCAACAAAGAGGAATGGACATGACATGCAGACCATCTCTTTTAAACTGTGAGAATGGAAAAGAGCTCCACGCTTCACATTTACTGACAGCTTGTTCACGATCTTATGTCACGAGAAAGGTAGTATCTCCATTGTAGAGAGAGTGGGAAGCACGATGAGGTCAAGTAATTTTCAATTTTCCAGGAGTTACACAGGTAATAAGCAAGTGACCAAGGCAAAAAAAAAAAGGGGGGGGGGAATTGCTTGCATAGTACCCACCAAAATTAGTTAACAGTACTGAGCTCTTCCCATCAGAGCTACTCATTTGCCACTCTGCATGCCCTCTCCTCCAGAGTGGGGTTTGGCCAGTGGATGAGACAGAATGTTGATTCCCCTGGACTCTCCCTGCTGGGCCACGAGTTGGCATGTGACTCTTCCACTCTTCTCCTACTGCCACAGCTTTGTCCCCAGCCACAAACTTCCCAGTACTCCATTCCCTTGTCCCTGAAGGCCTGAGGGTGATAGTGTTCCCCACGACTGTCAGCCCTGGGGTGCATCCCCCTCACTGCTTCCCTTCACCCCCACCTACAACTTTGTAAAAGCACCACTGTTCCCCCCAGGACCTCGATACCCAAGGTTGTGAGCACTTTAGGTGAATTTTTATTCCCTACATCAATCCTAGCGGGTGAAATAATCCTTCTTCTCGAGCTGAGGAACTTGAGGATTATGACGGCTTCACTGAGTGCCCAGAGCCACACAGCTCACCCTGTGGGAAGGGTGGACTGGGCACAGGGACTCCTGTGGTCTGTATTCTCTTTAATAACCGTGCAATATTGCCCTCTCACCCAAGGTGCATTAAATGTCTCCACATACCGGGCTGTCTTAATTGTGGTCTCTTTTAGCAAAAGGAAGAAACATTTTTAGTGCTGTTCAACACATGACCTGTGATCATGGTTTCCCAATCTTACTGCTCCCCAAAGGTGACTGATCTACCACTGGACATAATGGTGGCAAAGAGTTACATTTCAAAAACCAACCGTTAGAAAGTATGGGCCATCCCTTCCCATTTGCAAACGATTCCGTACTTCAGTAAATGAACCCCAATTTCCATGATCCCAAGATTCATAGCCAATGTGAACGTCAGTGCCACAGAAGCTGGCCTGCTTCCAGCATTTTCCATGGCCTGTTGTGTGTGGCAAGATACTATATGCCAAGGGGTTAGTAGGAAGGAGCTCTTGAAAAACAGGACTCCACAGGCAAAAGAGGTTTTGCAAAAACTGTATCTTACTTTGCTCCTGCTTTGGAAGTTCGGAGAGCACACCAAGCTTTAACAGGAGCAAAAGGAGCACTTTTAACCTAGCTTTTCTGAACTAATTTGAGCATAGTATAGTTTTTTGTGGACACTTACTAATAGCTTTCCTAAATATAAACTTAGCTGAACTTTCCTTCTAAATTGTTAATATCCACATACTTTAGCTAGTTGTAATTATTTGCCTAGAAGGTCACTCTAGGTTCCCATTATGGTTTCTTGCATTGCTTAAAACAATCTTCCGATCCGGGGAGGGGACCCGCAGCTTGTTAAGGGGGAATCGAGGGCAGTGGGATCCTTTGGCCCCACCATTACCACTACACTTGGCCCTCGGCCTATGCTTTGAAAGGACGCACTTTGGGGCATAGGGAGATAATCCTGTCTTATTGAAAAGTATCTCCTATGTTATTAAAAAGCAAACAAGCCCTCAACAAGTGCCTTTGAGAGAAACACAGGTGAGCGCCCAGTGCCGGACTCCAGCCCAAACTGCCCTTGTCACTCTTCAGTATGTCACTCTGCTTATACTGCTATTATACACAGGAATACGGTGAAACGTTTGAGTTCAAGCATCTAGTATTTCCTAAAATCATCCAGATTTCAAAAGTTTTTTCCTACTTTCCACATAATTAACAAAAGTATGTCAGGAATTCCAATAGATCCGTAGTTTCAAAACTGATTAATTCAAGCTGGCATGCAAGACTTACCAAATAGGTCCAAATCATACCAAAAAGAGAGCACGATGAAAAGAAAAACAATAGAAAAACATAGCTGAGGAAATATCAGAAATACTCAAGAAAAATCCCCGTTAGTCCACATGTGCTGCTGTAACAAAATACCACAGCCTGGGTAGTTCAAAAACAACAGAAATCTATTTCTCACAGTTCTGGAGGCTGGAAAGTTCAAGATCAAGGCACCAGCCTGGTCAGACCCAGGGAGAACCTGTTTCCAAGTTCATAACCGGCACCCCATTGCTGCATCCTCCCATGGCGGAAGGGGCAAAGGCTCTTTCCGGAGCCTCTTTTATAAAGGCACTAGTCTCCCCCAAATTATCGCCCAAAGGCTTGAGAGACTGACACCATCACTTGGGGGTTAGGATTTCAACATATAACATATTCACACCATATTCACAAATATTCATGTCATATACTTGCTACATTATTGGTGTATAGTGTTAGGTATGAACTCAGATGGATTTTTCTAAAGAGGAAAACCACTGTCAAGATTGCATAAAAGCATCCCCGGTTCTGGCAGCAGAAAAAAGGGACAGATCTAAATAATGGAGATACCATACATCAATATGTATAGACTTTATATATGGATTTACTTGGCTTCTGATCTAACATAGGGTGAAATGTGTACGAGATAATAACATTTGATTCTAGTGTCTGAGTATAAAGCAAGAATAAATATAAGCGACTACATGTGTGGAAGATATTTTCAACCTCATCAGTAATCAAAGAAACTCAAAACAATTGAGATTGTTCCCTTAATTAAATTATAAGAATGAATGCAGAGAAGGACATAAAGAGGCACTCTCAGAGACTGCTGTGGGAAGCATTTATTGGCACCTCACTTTTATATTTTTTTATTATTTAAAAAATTATTTTAATATTTATTCTTGAGAGAGAGCGAGCATGAGTGAAGGAGGGACAGAGAGAGGAGACACAGAATCCGAAGTATGCTCCAGGCTCCAAGTTGTCAGCACAGAGCCCGACACAGGGCTTGAACTCACAAGACATGAGATCATGACCTGAGCCAAAGTTGGACGCTTACCTGACTGAGCCACCCAGGTGCCCCAGCACATCACTTTTAGGAAATAATTTGGTAATTCTAACAAGGAATTTAAAAGGCTTCATACTGTTTGACCTAGTCATTCCACTGTAGAAAATCTACCCTATGGAAAAAATATGAAATATGGAAAAATAATTATACTAAAACTACCATCATGTTTTTTATCATGGCAAATAAATGGAAACATACCAAAGTCCATGAAAAAGGGAGTAGGCTGGTAATCTAAAGCACATCTTCCAGATGGAATATTATATTTTTGCCATTAAAAATTATACTCAAGAATTGTTTACAGTAATGTTGTAACACGAAGCGTAGTGAGTAAAAAAAAGTGTATAAAGACTAAAAATAAACAAAGCACAGAAAAATGCTGGAAATAAATATGCTATGCTGTAAATAGTGCTTGTCTGGGTCAGTGCTGCTCAGAGTATGATTCACAGACCAGCAGCAGTCGGTGAACTGTGTGTCACTTAACATGACAAGAAAATAATTTAGAAACTTTTAGCAATTTGTCCTTCCTGGGACATCCAAGTCCATCTACCATGGGACTGTACAGATAAACAGGATACAGACCAGCTTGAGCATGATCAAACTGGGATGGAGAGTCACGGGTCACACGAACTCCACTGGTGCCATACAGGGGAGGTGTCCCAGCCCACAGAGTACTGACAATAAAAAAGAACCGGCCCTTTATCGAGGCCACTGGTCAAGGGGTAGTACTGTAGACAGATACTTTGATCTTCTCTTCTGTATTTTCCAGTTTTTGTAAGTTTATTTATTTTGAGACAGAGAGAGAGAGAGAGAGGGATGGAGAGAGAATGAGCAGGGGAGGGGCAGAGAGAGAGGGAGACAGAGAGAATCCCAAGCAAGTTCCACATTTTCAGTGCAGAGCCTGACTTGGGGCTTGATCTCACAATCCCTAAGATCATGACCTGAGCTGAAATCAGGAGTCAGAAGCTTAACCCAGTGAGCCACCCAGGCACCACTCTCTTCCATTAAAAAAATAATAATGCTATGTTGTTACATAAGAACAACCAATATTTAAAAAAAATTGTTTTTAATGTTTATTTGAGAGAGAGACAGAGACAGAGTGCAAGCCAGGGAGGGGCAGAAAGAGAGGAAGACACAAATTTGAAGCAGGTTCTAGGCTCCGAGCTGTCAGCACAGGGCCCAACGTGTGGCTGGAACTCATGAACCTTGAGATCATGACCTGAGCTGAAGTCAGACATTCAACCGACTGAGCCACCCACGTGCCTCTAAAACCAACATTTTTTTTAAATGTTTTACTTATTTTTGATACAGAGAGAGACAGAGCATGAGAGGGGGAGGCGCAGAGAGAGAAGGAGACACAGAACCGGAAGCAGGCTCGAGGCTCTGAGCTAGCTGTCAGCACAGAGCCTGACGCGGGGCTCGAACCCACAAACATGAGATCTGACCTGAGCCGAAGTTGGAGGCCTAACCGACTGAGCCACCCAGGTGCCCCCAACATTTTTTTTAAATACAAGCAAAAAGAAAAAAAAAATATCACTTGACTACTGTATCTTTGGAAAACTGTCCTAGAGAAATGTACAAGGACATACTGAGAGGCAGGATGACACAGTAGTTAAGAAAGTAATTTTTAGGTGCACCTGGGTGGCTCAGTCAGAAGCATCAGACCAGCTCAGGTCACAAGCTCGCGGACCGTGGGTTTGAGCCCTGTGTGGGGCTCTGGGCTGACAGCTCAGAGCCTGGAGTCTGCTTCTGATTCTGTGTCTCCATCTCTCTCTACTCTTCCCTCTCACATTCTGTCTCTCTCTCTCGCTCTCAAAAATAAACATTTTTAAAAAATCAAATTTAAAGAAAGTAACTTTTAGAGATGACCACCTGGGTCTGAATCCTGGCTCCCTTATTTGTTAACGGGGCTAGTGGCGCAACCTCTCTGTGCCTCGGGATATTCATGCATGAGATGGGGACAGTCCCAGAACCTACTGCGTAGCTCTCACGGGGTTGGCAGGATTAAATGAGTCAACCTACATAAAGCTCTAAAACACGGTAAGCTCTCTATACATGTTCACTATTACTATTACAAGTCCTGGGCAGGGGTGAGAGCCATGGCCAGACCACATTTCCTCATTTTTTATTTGCAAGATTGTCGAGAGGAGCGGTAGCAGTAGTAATAACAGCAAGTAATACTAAGGGTTTCAGGCAAGCCAGGCTCCATGCTGAGCACTTGACGTGCATTAGCTCATTAATTATTAACCACCCCAGAGATTGGTACTAAATTCTTCTTTCTCATTTTGTAGGGGGGAAACAGGTTCAGGGAAATGAAGTGACTTGCCCAGGGTCACCAGACTATTAGGTCTGTCTCCCTCCGGGGCACTGGGCAAGAGAAAGGGGGCCCTAGAGACTAGAGCAGGAGCCCCTTGAGGGCAGAAATGCCCTGTGCTTTGTTCCCAGGGGGACCCAGAAATATTCTGGGACTTGTTTCCAGCCAGGGCTCCCCTCACCACGTCCCCCTCATCCAGCCAGCAAACAACAGCTGGCCTTTCTCCCCCTCCGCTCAGGGTGTTGCTCTGAGGGAGTGATTTAAGCCCCAAGGAAAGCAGCTCTTGGAATGTGGCAGGCAAATGTAGGGGCTTGTGAGTCATTCCTCTCCCCTCCTCCGTGGCCCTGGACACAATTTATTATCTTCGTCATGGGGTTTTCTGCTCCTGGTTGGCTGGGGGTGGGAGGAGGCGGTCATCCCTAAAAGGAAATCAGTCTGTCGGAGGCAGGAGGAAGGACACTGGCGGCACCCAGCTGCTTGTGGGCCTGGAGGAATTCGAGAAGGCAGAAAGGCCTGAGCCAAACTGGTGGACGCTTAGCAAGACACTGGCTTCAGAGACCCATTGGAGATGCCCCTGTGACTCCCTCCTCCCGTGAGAAATCTGGACCTCTGCAGCAAAGAGAGGCCATTCCAGAATAGTGCGAGACCCATTTATCCTGAAACTTAGAGAACAGAAGTCCTTCCCTCAGCAAATGGGGACAGGGGGCCCAGGAGTGGAGAGAGAATGAAGCACACATGGGATTTTGCCTCAAAATCCAGAACATTCTGTCTGTACCAAGCACTGAGGAAGGGAGCCAGAGAATGTAATGTCTAAAAATCTGTGGCAAAGGAAAAGCATTTCCAATAAAATGAGAGATCAGGCTAACCTTTCGTTTCCACCCTCTCTTTCAAAACTGAATTATTAAAAAAGATATAAATTTTAAAGCTTGGGTAGCATTTTTTCCTTTAGTATTTCCTTTTCCAAAAGCAATTTGGTAATACCCAACAAAATTCAGACCTAACAAATTTTGACTCAGCAATTCCATCTCTAACAGTTTATTATATTATACAGATAAACAGATAGAGAATGCTTGAATTTGTTTGCAAGCATGTTTAATGCAGCGCTATTTGGAGCAGCAAAACACTACAAAAACTTAATCGATAAATGTTCATCGATAGGGAAATGGTTAAATTTAACTATGGCACATCTGCACAATGCATAACATTGCTTAAAATTAGGTAAATCTGGGGCACCTGGGTGGCTTAGTTGGTTAAGTGTCTGACTTCAGCTCAGGTCATGATCTCACGATTCATGGGTTCAAGCCCAATGTCAGGCTCTGTGCTAATGGCTCAAACCCGGAGCCTGCTTCAGATTCTGTGTCTCCTTCACTCTATGCCCCTCCCCCACTTGGGCTCTCTCTCTGTTTCTCAAACATGAATAAATGTTAAAAAAAAAAATTAGGCAAATCGATATGTGAAAGACACACATATATCTTGGAGATATAGTAGGTGCCAGACTACTGCAATAGAGCAAATATCACAACAAGGTGAGTTAAATGAACTTTTTGGTTTCCCAGTACATATAAAAATGTCATTTACACTACAGTACAGTCCATGAAGTGTGCAGTAGCATGTCTTAAAAATGTATATGCCTTCATTTAAAATATTTTTCTGCTAGAAAATGCCAACCGTCATCTGAGCTTTCAGTGAGCGGTAATTACTGACCACAGATCATCGTAACAACTGATAAAACATGAAATACTGCGAGAATTACCAAAATGTGACACAGAGACGTGAAGTGAGCAAATATTGTTGGAAAAATGGCACCGACAGATCCGCTTGACACAGGGCTGCTGCGAACCTTCAATGTGTAAAAAATGCAACATTCACGAAACGCAATAAAGCAAAGTGTAATAAAACGAGGTAAACCTGTACCTGAGATGCGTAAGTGGGTGGGTGGAAAAGTATGAACCGCTGAACACCCTTTACCATGGCATTCCAGCTGTATAAAAACAAGTGTGTATGCTTGCACAACAGCATTTCTGACACACTAATATTACATTATTATATACTATCACTATTATATATAATCATTATGTGCTATCATTATTATTATTTTTTATTATTATTATTATTATGGATTGTGCTATTCTATCTAAATCCTGACTATAGGAAAGTAGAAAGGAGCCCTTACCTTTCAGTTTTTATTTCTGGCCTCTTTCAATTTTTTACCATAAACCTAAACATGCTTAGCTGGTTTAACAAAAATAGGAGCAATAATATTAACAACTAAGCGTAAGAGGGGAGTTGTGTGAGCACATAGACACGGCTCTTCCCCCACAGCCCTGACAGCGTCTGCCAGGGGTCAGGTTGATAGGATGCCCATGAGAGCCAGGCCTTACATTATTATTTTTAAAATAGTTTTATTTACTTTTGAAAGAGAGAAAGAGAGACAGTACGCAAGCAGGAGAGGAGCAGAGAGAGAGGGAGACACAGAATCTGAAGCAGGATCCAGGCTCTGAGCTGTCAGCACAGAGCCCAACACAGGGCTTGAACTCACAACTCGTGAGATCATGACCTGAGCTGAAGTCAGACGCCCAACTGACTGAGCCACCCAGGTGCCCCCAGGCCTTACATTAAACGCTTTCTGAATACCAACTCCTTTCATCTTCATGACAACCCTGTGGGGTGAGTCCTAGTAACATCCCATTAGACAGATGAGAAGGCTGGGGCTAAGGGAGGATGGTGAACTTGGGACAGGTCACGCGGCCCGTGCCTGGTGGGACCAGCTTGGCGGACTCCAGAGCCTAGAAACCTCCCTACCAGGCTGCTTCTCAATAAATGTTCGTTGAACAGGTGGACAAGCTAGAAAAACTGCCAACAACTTTTAAGACTAGAGAAGCAAAATTATTAAACAGTTACTATTGTTGCTATTCATCAATCACTATTAATTATTATTATGAATGAAGAATAAACACTATATTCAGAAAAGCCAGCTGTTACAGAGGGCAAAGCAACGGACTTTAGCTTGTAGAAATAAATTCAAATTCTTGCCATACTACCTAGTAGCTGAGACCTTGAGTTTCCTCACCTGTAAAGTGGAGAGGACAGAATCTCCTGGGGTTTTTGCAGGGATTAAATGCTACATCATATATGTTATATCATATATGAACACTCCTTATGCACTTAGCATATGTCACACGCATGTAAAAACAGGAAGAGATGCTGCGGATGGAATAAACTATGCTCAGCGCATCACCAAGCAGACCTCCATCTTTCTCAACCTGCTGAGTTTTAAAAGTGAACTGATGGGGCGCCTGGGTGGCTCAGTTGGTTAAGCCTCCGACTTCGGCTCAGGTCAGATCTCACGTTCGTGGGTTCGAGCCCCGCGTCAGGCTCTGTGCTGACAGCTAGCTCAGAGCCTGGAGCCTGCTTCCTGTTCTGTGTCTCCTTCTCTCTCTGACCCTCCCCCTCTCATGCTCTGTCTCTGTCTGTATCAAAAATAAAGAAAACATTAAAAAAAAAAAAAGTGAACTGAAAATTTATATTCATATATACTCCCAATGATCTGAGGAGGAAATCAGGGTTTTTAATTGTTGGGATCCTGCGTCTAGAATATTGATTTAGGACAATTTAATACCATCTCCAAATGCCAAGCTTAATTTGCATCAGGTCAGAAGCTGGGCTGCGGAGCCCTGGCTGTTGATTTTAGGCAGGGACTTGGGAGGGCCGCCGTGCACCTTCCTCCTGGCCCACGGCCAGCCGAGAGCGGGCTTCACCTGGGACTCAGGACTGGCCGGCTGAGAAGGCAGAGTCTTTGATGGATTTTCAGTGTTTAATTAAAGTGCAGCTGGGGCCTGGGGCCGTGCTGTAGCTTTCAGCGAGATATTTGTCACGGGCTGCACAGCTGGCCAGGTCTGAGGCCATCGGTGGGGCCAAAGCCCAGACTTTGCCTGGACCCCCTCACCCCGGGAGCCTGTGCTTTCTGCCTTTTGGGGGCCCCAGGCTCATCCCAGGAGCTTAGTTCTCCAGGCACTAAATGCTGCCTCTGGGAGAATCTCAGAATCACAATTCACACACGGGCCAATGGCTCCCAGACACAGTCCCTGAGGACCTGCTTTAGAAAACATTCCAGGCCGCTCAGCTGTTCTTCAACAAACACGTTCTGTGCTTGGAGCCCACCCTCATCATTTCATTTGCAATCGAGGGGGCTACAGAAAGTCCACTCGCCAAAGTCTTCTTTTTACTATCATTATTGTGGAAAATTTCAAATGCATCCCAAAGTGAGAGGCTAGTAGGACAATCCTCCATGTATCCATCCATCATCACTTCCGTAATAATGAGCTATTCGTGGCCCCTACTGTCCACCTACACCTCAATCCCTCCACTGCATTATCTGAAGCAACTCCTAGACATTTTTAAAAAATGTTTACTTTCAGAGAGTGTGTTCAAGCATGCAGGGGAGGAGAAGAGAGAGGGAAAGAATGAAAATCCCGAGAGAGAATCCCAAATTCCGTGCTGTCAGTGCAGAGCCTGACTCAGGGCTTGAACTCACGAAACCATGAGATCATGACCCGAGCTGAGATCAAGAGTCAGACGCTTAAACAACTGAGACACCCAGGCGCCCCACAAGTCCTAGACATTTTATCATGCCATCCACTAAACATTTCAGTATGTACCTGGAAAAGATAAGGACTTTTCTCTTTTCTAACATGACCATGACACCATTCTCACACCATACAGGTTAACAGTGATTCCTTAGTGTCATCAAATATCCAGTGAGTATTTACACTCTCCTGACTGCCCCATAAAACACTTGTAGAAGTTGATTTTTCTGAAGCAGAATCCAAACAAGATTCTAGCTGGCTGCGGTTTGGTGATTTGGCCTTCTTCTCCTCTCTCCTCTTCCCTTCAACCCCCACTTCACTCGGAGGTTTGGTGTGAGGACAGTGGAAGCCCAGAGACACCACTTACTTATGCCTCTGACACATAACCAAGTTTTCTTCTTTAGTCTCCTCACCTAGAAAACGGGAATAATAAAAACTAGACTTGGTGGTAATTGTGATGATTAAAGGTATAGAAAAAAGCCTCTTAGAGACAGAAATGACTTTGATAGAATTCCCCAGCACAGCATCTAGGCAACCAAACACAGTTACCGATGGGAAGGAAATGGGAGTAAAAAGTGGTGCAACTTGCCACATTCTTCTCAGACTTTGGGCCATTGTTCTGAGTGAGATGGTAGAATGTTCTAATTAAGAGTTAAGTCTCCGGAGCCAGACTACCCAGGTTCAAATCCTATGGCTTCCTCTAGCTAACAGTGGCAAAATGATGCATATTATTTGTCAAAATTCATTTCCTTCCCCTCTGAGCAGACAACTATGTTTCTGTGCCTCTCTTGCACTTAGGTGTGGCCGCATAACTGACTCCTGGCCTGTGGCAAGTGGTGAGAAGCGATACGCATCAAGTCTGTGCCTGGCAGGTAAAAGCCTCCCACTGAGCTCTTGCTCTCTTTCTCACCAGCCCCCCCTGGTTGACTGGTGAGGACTCAAAGAACCTGGAATAAAGAATAGGAGGAAGATGAAAGGCACCTGCATACCCGAATGACCATGTGGGAGACAACCTAATCAAGGAGCTGAGGGAGGTCTGGCTGGCTCAGTGGGTGAATCACGTGACTCCTAATCTTGGGGTTGTGAGTTCAAGCCCCATGTAGGTTGTAGAGATCACTTAAAAAAAACAAAGAGTGATCCCATGGGGTTTTGCTATAAGAAATAAACTTTTATTATGTTGAGCTTCTGAGAATTTGGGGCTTATCTGTTATGGCAGCTCGTGTTATCTTAACTAGTACATTAACCTTGACTTTGGGCAAGTTACTTGGTCTCCCTGTCTTTCACTTTCCTCATTTGTAAAGGGGCAAAGCTGCTAATAATACTTATGTTATGGGGCAGTTAGGAAGATCAAATAAGCTAATATATCTAAAGCATCTACTACATGCCCTGGCCCGTTCAGTTCTGCAAAAGTGCTTGCCCCTGATGCACTTACATTACTATCACTGTCTTTCATATCATTATTTGAAAAGTCATGGTATTCCATCAAGAATTTGCACATTTACAATTTGGGGCCAAAATTTTATTCCATTCAATTTCCAATTTAATAATGAAAGCCAGTGGTATAACAGGATTAAAACCATTTGCTCACAGCAGGAAATATTTCAGGAATACAGTCATCCTGCGAGGTGAGGTGCACCTCATACAGGACGCAGCAAGTCTCTGGCACTCCCAGCCAACATTTAAAAAAAGGGGAGGATGAGACTTTCTTGGCATGTACCTTTCTGGGTGAGCGGCCAGAGCACTCTTCGTGCTCAGGACCGAGGAGATGCGCACTGACCTCTATGGACCTTAAAAAAAAAAACCCGTGCACCCACGAAGATCTACAAATGTCCAACAGCACACGAAACGATGGGCAGTATCATGACCTTTCAGGGAAACGCAAATGAGAACCATGGTGAGATGCACTTCACACCACTGGGATGGCTATGATCGAAAAGAAGGTAATAGTGAGTGTTGGTGGGGATGTGAAGACCCTGGACCCATCGTGCACTGCTGGTGAAAACATCACACAATGCAGCCCCTTTGGAAAACAGCCCGGCAGTTCTTGAGAACCGGAAACATACCTTCTCATACTCAAGAGAAATGAAAACATATATCCACCCAGAAACTTGTACATGAAAATTGATAACTGTGCTATTCATTACAGCCGAAAAGTGCCAACAACAATCAAAACATCCATCAACTGATGAATGGATCAACAAGATGTGGGATACATCCATCTAACAGAATAGTTTTCAGTCAGAAGAAGGAATGAAGCCTGACACATGCTACAGCATGGGCCTTGAAAATACTATGCTCCGTGAAAAAAGCCAACTACAAAAGACCCCGTAAGGATTCCATTTATAAAAAACGTCCAAAATAGGCAAATCCGGTGACAGAACATAAACTGGTGGTTTTGCGGGGCGGGGATGGTAAGGGAAGGCTGAAGGAAGGGGTGGGGGGTGACAGCTAATTGGTACAAGATCTCTTTTTTGGGTGATGAAAATGTTCTAAAATTGTGTCAATGGTTGCACAACTGTGAATACTCTAAAACCCACAGAACTATAATGTTTAAATGGGTAAACTGTACCTCAATGAAGCTACAATATTAGAACAAAACAAAACAAAACAAAAAACAGTGCCCACTCTATCAAATCGCCTTTCCTCTGGATTTGAGCTGCCATCAGAAGCCACAGCACAGGACCCAGGAGTGCTGACTCACAGGGGCACATGGACCCCAATGTTCATAGCAGCACTCTCAACAATAGCCAAATCATGGAAAGAGCCTAGGTATCCATCAACTGACGAATGGACCAAGGAGATGTGGTTTATATATATAATGGAACACTGCTTGGCAATGAGAAAGAATGAAATCCTGCCGTTTGCAGCAACGTGGATGGAACTGGAGGCTATTATGCTAAGTGAAGTAAGTCAGTCAGAGAAAGACAGATATCCTATGTGGATCTTGAGAAGCTTAACAAGACCATGGGGGAGGGGGCGGGGGAAAGTTACAAGCAGAGAGGGAGGGAGGCAAACCATAAGAGACTCTTAAATACACAGGACATACTGAAGGTTGATGGTGGGGAGGTAGGGAAGAGGGGAAAATGGGTGATGGGCATGGAGGAGGGCACTCAGGATGAGCACTGGGTGGTTTATGGAAGCAATGAATCATGGGATCTATCCCCAAAACCAGGATCACACTGTACATACTGTGTGTTAGCCAACTTGACAATGCATTATATTAAAGACAGACAGAGAGAAAGAAAGAAAAAAAGAAACCAGAGCACATCCCCACCTCATCCAAAGCCTTTGAGAACTCCATGTCCTGTGTTAAAATCCAGCCTCACCTCCGTGTGCAAATGACAATGCCATGACATACACGTGCTAATGATCTTAAGCTCAGGACAGAGGTCCTGGCTGAAAGCGTAACTTGGGAGGTTACCAACACATGCAGGTAGGAGATGAAATGGTCATCCACACTCCCATGAAAAGTAATAAGCCAGTGCTCCCAACACTCCACAAACGCCAACTCTCTGACCTCAGACATATGAGCCGGGTTGATCCCCCGAGGTCCCCCGTTTAAGAGCATCAGCCAGACCACGAATCACACTTCCCGGAACTAGTAATACTTAACAGGTGAAGTAGCTGGGAGCCCAAATCACTTAAATTGATGTCATAACATTTGAAAAGCTGACATTCAGGCCCTACAAACTGAAGGACAATTGCTATCTATCCAATTCATGGCCCTGGACTCCTGTTTCCCACCTGCTCCAACACCAATTTAAGCAATCCTGAACTTTGATATCCACGGCAGAATGTCTCAGATTTATTGAAGTGTCAGGTCTGGATTGTGCTAACGTCCACCCCTGGCAGGGCCATTACAAGGTGTGAAATCTGGGTGCCCATCACCCCGGCCAAGTTGAGCACAGTGACAATCACAAGGAACGAATCAATCTGCTTCTCCATAGTTATCATGGGAGCCTTGTAATTTGCCATAATGACAAGCACAGAGGAAAAGCAGGCAGAGGGACCGTTCTGTTCTCCAGGCACTCAGGACATGTCCTGGAGGGGCACTGGGCCCACCAAGGGGGGCCTTGCAACTGTCAGCCAAGAGGCAGTTGCTTTCCTTGCAAAGGACTATTCTGGCACTTGCCCGTGTCCTGGGTTGCTTTAAAATGGAATTGTGTTCCTCTCCTTTTGTGTTTTGCAAACAGCATAAAACTGTTGGTCCCTACTGCCCCTGTTTCTCCTAGCTGTCACTATTAGCTACCTGTCATCTACAGGTCATCCCACCAGGGCCGGGAGCCAGCAACAGCTCAGCCTTATGGTAAAAAGGAAAACCCCTCTCCACTGGGAGGGAAGTTTATTTCCATGCCTGGCAGAACTAAGTGAGATGAGTGAGGCAAGACCCAGGGTTCCTGTGTAAACACTGGCAGCTCCTTACCTACCTCCCCTTGCGGGGCTAGTGATTTCTGAGTTCACATTGAGGCTGTAGGCTTCCCTGCCCCTCACCTGCTCAGCTGGAGTCCTGACTTACCTGCTAAGTTTTGCCAGTGTCTGTCCACAAGCCCCTGAATCTGAGACCCCATCCTGGACTTGGATAAGCCTCCCTGAATCAGAACTTGGGCACCTAACAGACTCCATGAACCTCTGCATCCTGCCACCTCAATGCCTGCCCTGACAAAACTGGAATGCCCTGTCCCCTAAACTTGGAGAGTGAGGCCGCAGACCCTGTTCCTGAAGCCCTCTCTCATTTTGCCTCTGCACAGGGGCTACAGCCAAAGCCATGTTGGCTAATAATTGTATTGAATTGAAAAGTCAATGTAATCCTGCAACCGGCAGATTAATGGTCTACTGATGAATACATCCTGGGAAAAAGTGCAGATCCTGTTCCAGGGAGCACCTTTGTGTTTTGGGGAGCCCTGTGACCTGGGTTTATGTCACTGTGGGAGCAGAAACAGGCCAGCAGCCTCACCTCCTTACAGTCCCACATCATCACCATCATGATCCCCAGGAGACCCGCTGCGTTTTCATGAAGAGTGTCATTCATGCCTCCTCAGTGCCAGGCTGGAATTTTCACAGCACAGAAGAGGGGAGTGGCCTCTGGATTTTAAAAGAGATAAGGAAATGAGTGAAGGGAATGCAGTGTGATTCAAGGATGATCACTGTCTCAATGCCCTGAGACACCACTCCCAGTGAGGGAGTCAAGTAACTCTCCAGAAACACTCCCTGGGGTGCAGGGTGTGATGACTACATGCTCCAACTGGCTCACATCCATTCTTAGCAGATGAAATGACACCTGACTGCTGACTCTTGATTCAGGTTGAGGAAACTGAGCCCTGGAGGCATTGGCCCAGCCCACAGAATCAAGATCCACTGGAAACTCAGAAGGCTCCTGAATCCTAGCCTTTCTCTCTCATCGGCCTGGGGTAAGGAGGGGTTGCTTCCTCTGGCTTCAAAACCCTGCTTGCAAGCGCCATGTGTCCTAAGGGGTACTTGACCATAGCAACCTAAATTTGTCCACCGTAGCACTTAGCCCACTGTCTTGCCATGACCTCCCATTTGTGGTTACTAAGTGTGGGGCAAGTCCAAAAATTCTGAAGTCGGGAGGTGGGGAGGAAGGGATCAAGATAAGGAGGGACTTGTTGACCAAACCGTCACTGGGTCTCACATGAAGTGGGGGAGAACTCAGCACGGCAGGGGGTCACTGTGAGTCACAAGGGAACTTTAAGGAAAACCATTCCAAAGGCACCTTGGGCCCTGTTAGAAGAGCAGGCAACTTGGGTTGATATACCCGGCCACATACGGATGGAAAGATGGCCCCAAGAGAATGTTCTGAAATAAAGACCTATGAGAGCTTACTGAGAACATGTTACTGGACAGAAGAGTTACTGACCCATCACCCTCCCACCCCACACCACGACTTCGGTGACCTGGTCTTGCCAGCCGAAAGCAAACAGAAACTTCCTGCCTGACAGTGTTGGTTTTACTTTCCAACCCAGACCCTAAAGCAGGAATTTCTCTTTGGTTCTCAGTGATAAACTCTGTGTTATACAAGCCAACTTGTTACCCTTGGACCCTATACCTGTACTTCTGGGGCTCTAGCCTAGGAAAATTATTCTTAATTTTTAAAAAAGCTTTGGCAGCATTATTTCTAGGAAAAAAAAGAGAGAGGATCCAAAGAAATGGATAAGTGAGAAAGAGAACATTCACTCAGTGAATATTATGTACCTCTAAAAAGTATGTTTAGTAAGATGTGTAACACATATTTAAATATTAATAAATGAAAAATAGTTACAGAATTGTTATCTATGTAATGTACATGGCATACTTACAATTATAAAAAAAGTTATAATGAAGAAAAAGAATGGGCAGAAGTAAATCAAAATTTTATAATAGTGATTGCCTTTGAGAGGGAATTTGCATGGCTGTGTTCTATCTTCCCATAAATCCCAAAAGCATGTTAATTTTATAATAGGGAAAAAAACCACTTTTATTAGGAAAATAGACGCTAAGCAATTTGATTCATTCTTTATTCCCCCAAGAAAGTGTGCCATAGTAAAGAATATCTGTGTTTCGGGGCGCCTGGGTGGCTCAGTCAGTTAAGCCTCCAACTTCAGCTCAGGTCAAGATCTCACAGCTCATGAGTTCAAGCCCCGTGTTGGGCTCTCTGCTGACAGCCTGGAGCCCAGAGCCTGCTTCAGATCCTGTGTCTCCATCTCTCTCTGCACCTCCCCCATTCATGTTCTCTGTCTCTCAAAAATAAATGTTAAAAAAAAACTATTTTAAATAGAATATTTCTGTTTCAACTAAGTTCACGGCTTCTTCCATCCGTGGCCTACGTTCTCCCTAAGACTGGTGTGAAGGGAACAAGGACACTAGCCACAAAGATGGGTTTTCTCAGGCCTTAGCACGCTGGTGTGTTCACAGCAACAGAATGATCACTTAGTACATGCTAGTAGAACCAGATTTCCTGTGAGTCCTACAGTGAGCCGCACTCCATGCAAACGTGTGTCCCAGGCCATAGCAAAGACACAGCATCTACAATTACCCTTGTGTGCTTGTCAATGAACAGGACTAAGTGATAAAGTCCCTCCACAACGGTACCAGATTCCTGGTAGGAGGAGGTAGTTTTATAACACTCGCACACCCACAAGCACACACCTGGAAGTTGAGGCCTGGATGGAATCAGAGGATCAGGATTGTCGTCCAAGGTTAGGCAGAGTTTGAAATAAGGGGACACCCTCAGTAGGAAACAGATGCCCACTGATGTCTTGGGCAGTTCGCCATTTGCAGAGAAGCTGTTTAGGACCTGGTCCCAGGCAAGGCACGTGGGTGCAAACCTGGCAGAACAGACCTAACTCCTGCCCTCCCAGAGACCACAGGGGAAAGAATGGAAGGATGAGATGCAGGGCCCAAGGTAGATGAGGCCTCCTTGTCCTGGGAGCTCTAGTCCTCAGACAAAACCGTCACGGGGGGTTTCTTACTGATTTCAGGCCGCAGAGCATAGTGAAAACTTAACAGACGTTAATACCTTTTTTTAAGTCTTTCATTTTTTTAGATTTTGTTGTTATTGGAATTGTTGTGGAGCTCTCCCCAAATGTGTTTTTCCATGACAGTGGGTAGTGATCTCAGATGCTTACAAATGTTTACAGGAGGATTTCATCTCTTCTGTACTCATGTCTGAAACATAATTATGAACTGCACTTGTTAACCAAACAGAGGTATTCCATGAGACAACGATTCCTAATATGGAGGTGTCCTTGGGCCGCGGCCCACTTATCCTGCTTCCCATCTCCTCCTCCCGACACAGAGGTGCCTTCATTAGTGGAGGAAAGAAAGAGGTCTTTGTGATGATGTCATTCCCAGACCACCCTACACAGACAATAAAACTGAATTTGAGAGAAGCCTGGTGAAATGAGAGCTCAGAAATCATAGAAACCAGAGCTGCAAGGGCCCTCGGAGGTGAGGTAGCCCAACCCGCCGATGTTAGAAAGGGGCCAAGAGGAAGAGGCCTAAGATTACACAGCCAATTAGCAGGGGACTATTTTCACCAAAGTAGACATGGAGAAATTCACTGCACGGAAACTCCAGTATCGTGAGGTGTTAAATATTATGCGAGGTAGGAGGGCTCCTGGAAGGGGTCTCTCATCACGTGGTGTGACAGGCACACCCACAGATGGTCGCACTGCAGTGTGGTCCATGCTACGACAGAGCCACGGCCAAGGTAGGGTGGGACCACAGAGAAGGAAGCACGTGGCTTCCTGGGGGAGCTAAGGAAGGCAGCAAGCAGAAGGGGATCTCTGAACTGGGTTTTAATGACTGAATAGAAATCTCTTGTATAGAGAAAGGAAAAGGGTCATTCTGGAAATGTGGAACAGCATGTTCAGAGGTTAAAACATGTCAAAGAACATGATGTGTTTGAGAAATAAAGGGTGCTTTGGGGTGGCTAAAATGGAGGCTTCCTGAAAGGGAATCAGAGGCAAGACCAGAAGGGGAGACTAAGGTGGGAATAGGCGGACGCCCTGGGACCCCACGCCCTCCCACCTTCCTCCATCCCTCTGGCCACTCCTGCTCGCCTCTCTCCACAGGTCCGCAGTGTTCAAACGCCTTGGGGCTCAGGCCCTGGACCTCTTCTACTTTCTAGCCCAGACACTTGCCCCCAGAACTCCAAGAGGACATCATCCTTGTGCTTAAAGAAAACGTATATTGGCAAAAGGATGAAGGGAGGATTGAACAAAAAAGGACCAGAGGACTAGCAGGGTGGATGCTACAACATTTCAGGTGGAAAATAAAAACAGTAAAATTTTATGAAACAAAGCCTTCTCAAAGAAGACAATGAGCACTTGTGAGGCCTGACCCGAGGCAGGGAGGAAGGTCAAATCGAAGGGCCTCCCTGGCAGCTTGCTGTGAAACAGAGCAGGGGCGAGCCCACCTCTGCCCATAGGCCAGAGCTAGCCTGCCAACCATTTCTGTCCAGCCCGCCTGCTAAGAATGGCTTTCCCATTTTCAAATGACTGAAAACGAATAAGACGATTTTGTGACACATGAAAATTACACGAAATTCAAATTTCAGGGTCCATAACTCAGTTTTGTGAACACAGACACAGGTGTTCATTCACCTATTATCTATGGTAACAAGGGCAGGCCTAGGACAGGCTGGGGGGAGGGGCAGCAAAGCCTTGAATATTTACTATTTGCCTTCTTAAAAAAAATTTTTTTTTAATGTTTGTATTTTTTATAGAGACAGAGCGTCAGTGGGGAAGGGGCAGAGAGAAAGGGAAGCACAGAATCAGAAGAAGGCTCCAGGCCCAACGTGGGGCTCAAACCCATGAACGTGAGATCATGACTTGAGCCAAAGTCAGATGCTTAGCTGACTGAACCACCCAGGTGCCCCACTATTTGCCCGACAAGAAAAGGTGGCCGACCTCTAAAATAGAGGATGACCACAGACTCAGGCAACTGGTGGGGTGGTAGAAGATGAAAAGAGAATTGAGGCAAGCAGGCTGTGTAGTGATTCCCTCGAGGGAATGCTGACTTGGAGGGCCTTGTGGCACCCACAGGAGATGATGGAAAGATGCATCTGGACTACAGGCGAGAGATCTGGATTTAAGATATGGGCATCCATGGGCAGACGGCCGTTGAAGACATGGGAGTAGGTGAGATAATCCATAGGAGAGAAAGAAAAAAAAAAGAAACACAGCCCAAATCAGAGGGCAAAGCCGTGAAGTCAGAACCCCAGGAAATGCTACTGAGGGGATAAACAGACAAGAAAAGTCCGAGAAGGAACCCGAGAAAGACTAGTAAGAGACACAGGGGGCAATTTCAGTGTGAATAAGGTCAAGGGAGAGGATGTTTTAAGGAAAAGACAGAGCTGAAAAAGATGTCAGGAGTCCAAGCACAATCAAGACAGGAAAGGAGATGATGGGTCCTGGAGGCCTCAGCCAGGGAAGCCTGAATGGTGGGAACAGGTGGACGCCCTGGGACTCCGTGCCCTCCCACCTTCCTCCATTTCTCTGGCCACTCCTGCTCAGCCTCTCTCCACAGGTCTGCAGTATCCAAAAGCCTTGGGGCTCAGGCCCTGGACTTTCAGCCCAGATACCTCCCCCCAGAACTGGGCTCTCGGAACTAACTGTGACTTTAGCATGGCCACTGTCAAGTCCAGCGGGCACCTCTCCGGGCCAGGCCCCACCTGCTTTCTCCCCAGACCAGCCCTTCCGGGGCACTTCTCCAGCTCAGTCAGTCAGTCCTGCCTCTCCAGTTGTTCAAACCCAAATCCCTGGAGTCATCTCAATTCTCTTCTCATCGTCCCTCCAAACTTTCAGGAAATGCTACCTGCCACCTCTTCAAACCACATCCAGGGTTCGGTGTCCACCCCTCCACTCCAGGCCACCACCACCCTCCCAGGGTCGTCACAGCAGCCTCCTAGCTTGCATCCCTGCTTTCACCTCTGCCCCCCTCCATCACTTAGCAGCACCAACGATCCTGCTGAAACAGAAGTGCAGTCATGTTATTCCTCTACGCACCCCCCATACCTTCCCATCTCATTCTGAGTAAAGGCTCCAGTCATACAATTGCCTCCAGGGTCCCACACAACCTGCCCCCACCCTCAGTCTAATCCCTGAGACCTCACTACCTTCCACAACGGTGCTTGCTCTCTCCTCCAGTCAGGGAGACCTCCTTGCTGGTTCTCAGTATATCAGGTCCACTCCTGCCTCAGGGCCTTTGAATTCACCATTCCTGCTGCCTGCATGGCTCTTTTCCAAGATATGCATATGGCTCTCTCCCTCACTTCCCTCAAGTCTTTATCAGAAATACCCTGCTCAGGGTGACTGGGTAGCTCAGCTAAGTGAGCATCCAACTAGATTTCAGCTCAGGTCATGATCCCAGGGTCATGGGATTGAGATCTCCATCGGGCTCTGTGCTGGGTGTGGAGCCTGCTTAGGATTCTTTCTCTCCCTCCCTCCCTCCCTCCCACACTTTTTCTCTCTCTCCCTCTCTCTCCCCTTCCCTCCCTCCCCCTCTGCCCTTCTCCCCAATTTGTGCTCTCTCTCCCGCTCTCTAAAATTAAAAAAAACAGAAACAAAACACCCTTCTCAGGGAGGTCTTTCTTAGTCATCCTATTTTACACTGTCAACAATCATCTCTCATCTGTCAACACTCTATGTTCCATTTCCTGCTTTATTTTGCTCTAAAGCCCCTATCACTACTCTAATGTTACACACATAATTTACCAGTTTATCTTGTTTATTATCTGTCTCCACTGCTAGAATGTAAGCTCCATGAGGGCAGGACTTTTTGTGTTTCCCCCCCCATACACACACAACACCCCAGTGCCTAGCACAGTGCCTGGCACATGGTAAGTACCCAGTAAATGAGTAATGCAAGAGTGAGGATAGTGGGTTAGGAAGTGACTAGGAGATAAGAAAGGGAAAGCCAGTATAGGCAACTCTTTCAAGACCTCTGGTTGAGTAGCTTAAGAGGAAATCAGCATGAGGAGATTTTCTTTAAATGGGAAAGACATTTACAGCGTGTTAGGGGGAGAGTAGCTATGAAAGACACTGAGAATATGAGGCCAAGGGTATCTAGCTATGTCAAGGCTGGGAGGAAGCAGAAATGGATGGCCTCACAAACAAGAGGACAAGGGATCTCTCCGAAGGGACTAGGGCAGGAAAGGAGGTGCAGATCTGGGGGAATGAAGGGAAACTGAACAAGTTCACACCCGGTACACAGTTTTCGATCTCAAAGTCTGAGTTCGAGCTTGAGCGGTGAGGGCGTGAGGCGGCACTTGGAAAACTGTAATGCATACTGCTTAGGGGAGAAGAGGATGCCTCAGCAGTGCTGGGGGTCCCCCATCCCCAAAACCATAAATCTGTTGCAGAGTTTCAGGATTTTCCCCAGCTACACTGGAAGGCCAATGATAACCAAAGGTGTAAGCCCTAGTATTGTTATAAAATTATTAAATTAAAGCCCTATTGGATGCTTCGGGCACTAGACAAAATGCTAAGCTCTAAGGGATAATAAATAGATGGGTAAATGATAGGAATAATCATTGTTGCTGACCCAATTCAGGGCACCTCTCGTTGGTCAATACAATTCAAGACGGTGTCCCTGGAAAGAGCAAGTCTTGATTGAGGACAGATCTGAAGGAACAAGGGGCCCTTTGGCAAAGGAGTCTGAAAGGCTAGTCTAAGGACGTACACGAGAGGGCTGTGCCTGGCCTAAATGAGGACCGGAACCTCAAAAGAGAAAATCCACAGTGAAAAACAGAGCCAGTTAACTACAACTCATGAAAATGGGCCAAGATATTCTAAAATGCTGAAACTGACATTTTGGAATCAGGAGTAGTGGCCGTGCAAGGAAAGATCCCTAGTTTCCAAATGGACCAAAGCAGGATTATAAGGGTTTCATAATGTCATGAGCTCCTTGGTTATCTGCAAAACCCACAGAATCTTCTGCAGTCCATAATGAAAAGCCTATTTCAAATTAAAGACTATGTCCAACTAAACTATCAATTTTAATAGCTGCCATTCCTTATTCATACCATGCTATGCACGTTACATACTTTATATCCATTTTATAGATGAAGAAACAGATGCTTGGAGAGATAAGGAAGTTGTCCTGTCATAGCAATAAATAAGGGGCTGGACCAGAAATCAAACCCAAAGGTGTTTGGTTTTAACTTCTATCATGCTTTTAACCTCTATTTTCTCTTTCTAATGTTATTTTTTTCTTATTGAAAACACAGGAATGATGACTAGTTTTAAAATACTCTTATAAGATTTCTAGTCATTCTTTGATGTATGCAGTAGGTATTCTCAGGAAGGCCTATTTTTATATGAAATTATTGACTAAGTAATCTAACATGTATTATGTCTTTCCAACCTTTGTGTCCTACAGTGGGACAAAAGGTGTCATGTGAATGAATGGCAGTCCTTGGGCCCAGGAGAATTCAGTGCTCAAGCACTGAGCTAATATGTAGATAGACTATTATCAATGACCTTGAGGAATCATATTCTAGAAAATTAGGAGGGTGGGAGTAGAAGCCAGCAGTTTCTGCAAAGAACAGAGCTGTTGGTTTATGCACAATCTAGCCCTACCATTATTGAAGTGACAGTTAGCGGGCCCGTAACAGACACAGCAATGACCACTGAGACCCAGCACGCACATGCCAAGAGCAGGTCATTTCAGACCAACCCCGCTGCCTTCTTTGAGCTCACACAACTACCACCTGTGGTGGCAAGCAGCTGGGGCTGGGCAATGGGCCCCTTCACAAGAAGCCTGTGCGCTTCAACTCACCGCTTCTATCCCCTGAATTAGTTAACAGGCTAAGTCACAGAATCAGGACTTAACAGTTAAGTATAGCCAAAGACACGAATAAGATCTTGCACCTGGTCTCAAAAACCCAATGGAGTCAATCTGAGATAGGGAAAGGAATGGTTCAGGAGCAACAAACTAAGAATATCTGAGTCAGGGTGTTCCTGGCTGGTTCGGTGGGCGTCCAGTGTTGGCTCAGGTTATGATCTTGTGGATCATGAATTTGAGCTCTGCATCAGGCTCTGTGCTGACAGCTCAGAGCCTGGAGCCTGCTTTGGCTTCTGTGTCTCCCTCTCTCTCTCTGCCCCTCCCCTACTCCCTCTCTCAAAAATAAATAATAAAACACTTTTAAGAATGTCTTTGCATAAGTCGATAGCAAACTCAGAGAGAAGAGTGTGATGTAGCTGACAGAATAAGGAAGAACAGCTTTGGCTGCATGGCTGGAACCTGGCATCTGTGCTAGAACAAAGGAGGGGGGCACCCTGTCCAAACCTGGAGTAGGCTACCACACTACTGTGTGGTCCGCCGGGCAGCCCACTTCGAGAGGGTCTGCTAGTGATTTTCATTTCCCCCAGTCCCCACTATGGTGTCTGCACTGCTCTGTGCCCTGAGGAAGCGGGCCCCTACACATTGCATTGCCCAGATTCCTTGCCCTGGTGACTTCCCACTGGGTCCAGCCAATCAGAAGCACCAGCAAGATATTCAAGGGCAAGAAGAAAGAACACACGGAGTATCTCTTGTGCCAATGTCTCCCTGCTCTTCTCCACATTCCTGACAGCGGCTGTGTCTCTGTCCAGTATCAGGCAGTACCCCCTTCTGTGGTCCCAGCTCTCATAGCATTCTTTCTGGGTTCCCTTACCCCTGCCCTCACCTCTGCAAATAGTCCCTTCACTATGGTATTTTCAAAATCCTGAATCAGTTGACCCTGTTTCCTGCAGGGCTCCCTAATGAACCCAAAGGCGTAGGAGGCCAAAAAAAAAAAAAATGCCCAGAAGGACCAACTATAGGAACAGTGGATGTCTGTGCTGGTGAAGGGAAGACTCCAGGAAACAGGCTAAGCCACCTGAAAGAAGTGAAGGGCTGCTCTCAGACTCATTCTCCAGGCTCCATGAACAATAGTAGATACAGAGAGACCAACTCTGTATTTTTTACCATAAACTTTTCTCAAAAGTTGGCGAAGGCGGGGTGGGCACTCTCAATAGGTCACAAACTTCAGAAACTCTGATTGTTACGTCTTAGCTAGAGAGCCCATACCAGGAATACAGTCGGAAAACGTGAGAAGGGTAGTTTAGGGCTTTCCAAGCCAGGAGTTCACTACTCAGACTGTGTTTTACCCAAATAACCAACCCGGGGGAAAATCAGTTTTGCTCACTCCAATATAGAAAATAAAAGTTTAGTTAAGTTTGATAATTCTCAGCACTGATGTTCTTTTTTACACTTTCAGATACCTCAAAAACAAGGAACTTATTTTACATCTCGGCATCACAGCCTTCAAGAGGATTATTCCCAAACCACTAACCAGTCTATGAAAAATTTTCATCAAGCAACTTCTATCGACACATCTATCACTAGAACTTCTTCAGAACTGTCACCTTACTTTTCAAACCAAAATCCAAGATGTGAAATCTGCTAATGAGACAAAATGTTTTACATGCCAAATGTCCTGGGGGGTAAGGGGAAGGAAGATCACCTCAATCTATCCTGGTAGGGGAAAAGAAAATGTTTTTTACAAGAGCCCTCAACTCCTGAGTTCACAGAAGGGGCACGACGCGTGATGCTAAATGTGTCTAATACGAGTTTTCTCCGTGACTGCGAGTTCCTCATTTATTCCAAGGCCCGACCGCTAGGAAAGCCAATTTTTCCACTCATTCATTCAACAAACATTTGAGGCTGATCACTAAGTGCGCCCTACTGGTCCGTGGGGGGGGACACGGGATCCAGGGCCGATCGATGCTGTCTCTGGAATTCCGTGGGTCAGGAAACGAGCTGCTTTGAAAGGCCAACGATGGCAACGGGTGCGGCGCCCAGAAAGTTTCCGCAGAAATTTGGGGAACGCGGGCCTTCGGGCGCGGAGAGGGCGGCGGCGCGGGCCTCCGGAAGAACGCCGCCTCCGGCGGGGTCCCGGCCGCCCCCTCGGGCCTC
>NC_043710.1:44927249-44948733 GCF_006229205.1 Suricata suricatta
GCGCCGGCCCGGCCGCACTCACCCTCCTTGGCTTTCTTCCTCCGGGCCAGCGTCCCTCCGAGTTTCCCCAAGAAGGAGTCATCTTTCTTCCGGGACGGGGGCGACTTGGGAGTGGGGGACTTGGGGACGGAGGGCGACTTCTGCGGGGACGTAGCCATGGCGGCGGAGCGGGCAGCCGCGCGCGGGCCGGCCGGGACGCGGAGCTGGCGCTGGGCGGACGCGGCGGGACTGAGGCTGCGGCTTTCCAAACGGAAGCGGAATTATTCCAAGCATTTGAGGCAGCTCACGCTCGCCTTTCCCTTCCCTCTCTCCCTCCCTCGCGCCGCCCTCCGCCCTGGAAGGAGCTGCGCGCTCGGGGCCCTCGCCGCTCGGGCCTGCGTCCGCGCCCCTAGGCCGCCCAGAGCAGGGAGGGTGCCCCAAATCTGCCCCTTGCGGGACCGGCAGCCTTGTCTCCGTAGGGGTGTGCGTGTGTGTGTGTGTGTGTGAGAGAGAGAGAGAGAGAGAGAGGAGAGAGAGAAGAGAGAGAGAGAGAGACCCTCCAGCCTGGGAGCGCTCGAATCTAGAGGACGACACATTGCCCCTGGGCTTTGCACCCCACACAGATCCTGGTACAAATCGGGGGTTCAGTGATTTGTGAAACAAAGCGACCTGCTACTCTTTCCCCGTGTCTTCTGTCTTGGCTGGGCTGTTGGGTGAGGAGCTCGCTCTCCCCCTAAATTTCTACCTGTACGGTTAGGCCCGTGTCTTGCGTCCACGAAAGTGAGTCAGCTCCCGGAAGTGAGAGGGAACCAAAATGTGTGTAGGTATATCCACGGTCCTGCACGTATCCTGTCCACTGGAGGTCCTGTCCACCTCCTCTTCGCCCCCATCCTGGACGGAGCAGTTCAAAGTTAATGAGCGCAGGGATGCGGCTTCTAATTCTTGCCAGACACCTGCATCTCAGCAGCTCAGTGGCGTGTACAAAGGAGGATCCCAAATGGTGTGGAAACATGAATGGGAAGGTCTGACCGTGGGGTGCTGTGAAACACCCTTACCCCACACTTATTCTGCCTAACTGAATGCAACACAATGGCAACCAGACTCATTGGGAATAACAAGGGAGGGGCACAAGTCTCTGCGTTTCAAGGACTCTTGCTGGAAATGATGAAAAGGCACAGTTCATTGTGCTTGCCCACCTGAAGTTTTCATTTGGATTCTCCCGGCGGTCTCTCACAGCCCCCTTCACACAGTCCGTTGGTAACTATGTTTCCTCCAAGTAGCTGCAGCTGGTTGACCCGCGTGATCACGTGACCCAAAGAGCGCAAATGTTTGGAGAGCAGCCAATCAGAGTCTCAATCAAGGATCTGAACTAACCTAGAGACTGTTGTCAGAAGTTGAACACTTAGAAATGATCATTAAGACTCCATACTGAAGTGTCATTTTTAGTCACATACCATGCAGATCAGTAGAGAAAGAAAAAAAAAAAAAAGCAGAGAAGGGAGTTCAAGAAAGCTAATGTGGCCTGATGAAAAACCATGGGGAAGTAGTTGTCTGGACTTTGAGTCTCTTCCCAGGGCCCTCTCTTGTTTCCCAGACGACCAGCCCATGCTTCCTTCCTAGGACATGTTCCTAAAGCTTTAAATAACATATCCGCCTTCACTTGAGCTAATCAGCAAGCTGACCAGCAATAATTCCTGAGGACAGAAAATTAGCAAACAAGAGAGCCAAAAGATTCTCAGCAGAGTATGTGTTCATTTTATATTTGTGTAAGAGTCAAAATTTTATCTTTTTTGGAAAATTATACTTCCATCGATGCCTCTTACCTAACAAAATGCAGAGAAGTCATGATGACTGCTAAAATTTTCACCCAGGAATAAGGAAAGATGACGACACCCTCCCAACGCCAACTACCACCCTGATAAATCTTAAGATGTGGAGAAGCCAAAATAAATTGTTTTACATCATTAATCATTCTTGTTCAGAATATTGGATAGATAGATAAAAACATCTCCAATCTGATCTCCAGCCCTGGGAACTCTGGTCAGGAAATTGTGAGACATAACAGCTCAATAGTGATGTGATTGTGGGCAACTTTACTCCCTTATCTGAGTCTCCATTTCCTCATCTACAAAAAGAAATAGTAGAAGAGAATTGTGGTCCTCAAACCTGATAGTGCACACAATCCTTTGGGAGAGTTTGTAATAAATATTGACTAGCCCAATATCTAGAATTTCTGATTCAGTACATCTGAGGTGAAACCACAGATTAGGTATTTTGAAAGTTTATTTATTTATTTTGAGAGAAAGAGAGAGAGGGAGCATGAGCAGGGGAGGGGCAGGGAGAGAAGGAGAGAGAGAGAATCCCACCCAGGCCCCATACTGCAGCACATCCATGAACCGTGGGATCAGGCGCCGAGCAGAAACCAAGAGTTGGATGCTTAACCCTGAGCCACCCAGGTGCCCCAAGGAATAGGTAGTTTTAAGTGGGGATTACATCAGGTGACTTGATGGGGCTGATCTGCACTCTGACATTTGGACATCTGGAGCCACTTCTAGCCCTCATATCCGCGGTTCTCTTTTCATCACCGATTGTTGGTATCTGTATGCAGGGCTTAGGTCTTAAATATGGTATGGTAAAAATTATACATGGAAATCTCTTGAGTTTTGCTCATACATGCTTTTGAATGTACAAGTCTCTTAGGTCATATTTATGAATACTAAGTTTGAAAGCAACTTGAGCAAGACCAAAAAGAGGAACAAAGTCTTGATTGTTGAAAGCTGGCTCCCAGAAAATACCAGCAAAATAAGCTGTAGAGAAGATAAAGCTTGGATTTATTGTACACCATGGTAGGGAGAGGCCAGCCTTGGCAAAGTCTTGGAGCATCTTGGAACTGGGGAGGACAGAGTGGGGATATTTAAAAGGTTTCAGAATCTGGTTTAAGAAAGATCTTTCAATGAGATGGTGCTTGTTTAATTTTGGCTAAGGATCATACTAGTTTACGATTGGTGGATAAAAGGCAAGTCTTTTAAAGAGTCTTGGAGTGGGGCGCCTGGGTGGCTCACTCAGTTAAGCAACCAACTCTTTTTTTTTTTTTTTTTTTTTTGAGAGAGAGACAGCGTGATCTGGGGAGGGTCAGAGAGAGAGGAAGACACAGAATCTGAGGACAGGCTCCAGGCTCTGAGCTAGCTGTCAGCACAGAGCCCGATGCAGGGCTCAAAACCATGAATCGTGAGATCATGACCTGAGCTGATGCAGGATGCTGAACCGACTGAGCCACCCAGGTGCCCCAAGCAACCAACTTTTGATTTTGGCTCAGGTCAATATCTCACAGTTCATGAGGTCCAGCCCCCTCATTGAGCCCCCGTGTTGGGTTCCAAACTGACAGTGCAGAGCCTGCTTGGGTTTCTTTCTCTCCCTCTCTCTCTCTGCCCCTTCCTCCTTCTCCTCTCTTTCTCTCTCAGATAAGAAATAAACTTAAAAAAAAAGAGTCTTGGAGAGTTAATAGTCTTTTCAATGCTATTGAAAAGTTTAAGGGTTTTACATTCCAGTAAGGTTTTGGGAAAATTTCTTGAAAAGCACAATACAGTTGTTTGTAACTTTTATCTTTCTGTGAAAGATATTTTTGGAATAGTTATGTTGATAAAGACAGTGAAATGGTGAAGTCCCTTTAATATAAACAGTAACATGTATGGGTGTGAATGGTTTCCAGGGTCTCAATATTTTGCAGATGTCATTTTCAAACCTTCCTGCCTCTAAGAAGATGATCAATGTCTCTTTTAAGAGAGACTCCCATTGGGAAATGAACAGTGAATTATAAATCAGTGCCCCTCCCTATTGGGTTGAGCACTGGGTGTTGTATGTAAGTGATGAATCACAAGAATCTACCTCCAAAACCAGGAGCACACTGTACATTCTGTATGTTAGCCAATTTGACAATAAATTATATTAAAAAATAATAAATAAATTATATACTTTAATAATAAACAAATAAATAAATCAGTGCCCCTCAAAGTATAGTCTGAAAATCAGTATTAATCTGCAAACTGCTATTGATTCTCGATGATATAAACACAGAAACTGAAAGTGTTTGGATATTTTTATAGGATTGTAGCGATGCAAGTTTATAGTTGTTTAGTATAATAATAAAAACTGGAAGCTTGTATTTGAAATACCTTTTCATTTTATTTTTCTGGTGATTCTTTTTGATTGCATTTTCCAAACAAACTGGTCTAGGGTGGATTGGTCCTTCACCACAGACCATTTGGAAGGCACTGTTCTAAATGCCCCCATTTGCTTAGCATTCATACCCTCCCTTTTGATACTTTCCCTCTGAAGTCCTTATGGATATGAATTGATCCAGGTTTTGCTCAGATTAAAGGAGTTAATGCACGGGAAAGTATCTTACAGAAGGTCTGGCACTGAGGTAGACTGAATTTAAATCCTACTTAATCAAGGACACACATCTCATGCTATCTTTGATAGGATACATTGAAGAACCTGTACCAGCTCCCTCCAGTGTAAGTCGGTGTCTAGGATAATGGCCCTACTGATGAGCTGGCCCCTTCCAAGCTTTGTCACTGGTCTCATCTTACCCGAGAGTTGATGATAAAAACAGCTCATAAATGAAATGTGTGTTTCTGTGAGACTGCTGAATCTCTAAGTCAGTCTCTCCTTGAAATCTAGACCTTGACATATGGCCCTCGGAGAGAACAGACCGAGGTTCCAGTCCTGGCTTAGTAGCTGCGTGACCCTGGACAAACTGCCACCCTTTCTGATCTTCCATTTCCATCATCAGGTAAGTGAAGGCAGTACCTACCGAAGCTGAACATTCCACATACTTGATGATCAGCAATTCCAATCTAGGCTACACACAAGAGAATGAGTACATGTGTGCTCTCTGACACATCTTCTAGAAAGTTCATGGCAGTACCATTCAAATGTCTATTAAGAGTTGAATCCAGGGGGACCTGGGTGGCTCACTCAGTTAAACATCCAACTTGGGCTCAGGCCATGATCTCACTGCTCGTGAGTTCAAGCCCTGCGTTGGACTCTGTGCTGACAGCTCAGAGCCTGGAGCCTGCTTCAGATTCTGTGTCTCCCTCTCTCTCTTACCCTCCCCTGCTTGCTCGCGCGCTCTCTCTCTCTCTCTCTCAAAATAAATAAACATTAAAATTTTTTTAAAGAGTTGAATCCAAAACTAAATTGTGATAGTCACACAATGGAATCTTATACAACAAGGAGAATGAACAATTTGCAAGGAATACACAAGAAGCAACAGAACTGTCGCTCAAATATGGAGAAGAAAAAATCTGACACCGATAAAGAATCTACTCTACCACTCTATTCATAGAAAGTTCAAAGATAGGCAAAACTAACCTCTGATGTTTGAAGTCAGGATAATGAGGAGCCTTGGGAGGGGTTGTGACTAGAACTGGGCAGGGTAGGTGGGAAGGCATGAGGGAGGCTACTGGACTGGCTATGTTCTTTTTCATGATCTGCATACTGGTTACATGAGTGTACTCACTTTGAAAACTCGTGGAGCGTACACTTAATAATTTCAACAATTTTCTGTAGGTATATGGTACTTCAATATAAAATGAAGCCATGGGACTGCATGCCCGTTAGGGGCCCTTTTATCTCCATGGTCTCCTTCTCCAATTCCCTGGGTGACCTACATCACTCACAAATCCATAGGACTCAAACTAGGTCCCCTCTGTCTCCAGACCTTCCCTTAGGAGATCATTTTTCTAGCTGAGCATGTGCGACACTCAGCCACCCAGGACTGCTCCTGTCTGGGTCCTTACAGTCCCTCAGTGTCCCGGCAGGCAGGGCCTTGTCATGCACAAGGCAGGAGACGGTGGCAGGGAAGGCTTGGGGTTCCGTCACCATTCTGCAGGCAAGTCTCCTTGCCATCGTGTGCAAGTGACTTAATTCCTCCGTGTCTCAGCTTTCACATCTTAACGAGAGCAAATGAACACTTGCCTCATAAGGCTGTTGGGAGGATCAAGAGTGTAAATAAACTACTTCGCTCAGTGCCCAGCAGATAAGTCTTAGCTTAGTGATTATTATTATCTCATTGGAGACTCACAAATGGTATCCTTACCTCTATTGTACAGGTGAGTAACTTGAAACTCAGAGAGTTTAAATAACTTTTTTCAGATCATATAGCCAATAGCTGAGGGACCAATACTATAGCCCTTAGAATCTGTTCTCCCAAACATCTACCCACAATTTTTAGCTATGATACAGTTTCTCAGAATAAAGACTGTATTTTTTAGCTAGGTACATTCACACGACTGAACGTTGACCAGTGGGACGTAACCAAACGTGCTGTGTGACACCTTCCAGGAATCCTCCTGACAAACAGATGGGAAAAGGGTATTCAGTTTCTCATATCATCAGACTACATAACACAGGCCAAGCCTCCCGCTGAGAACAACTGGAAGAGTTGAACGAAGTGTAAAATAAATCTTCTTGAGAGCATTGAAGAGGTAACAAAATTCACAGGACCACAGTCTAAGAGAAGAAGGAACCCCAGAGAAGTGAGCCTATCACTTGGGACTCCCTTCCCCCAGGGCCCCTGCCAATTTCAGAAGCAGCAGCAGAGAAGCTAGGAGGGCGAGCAGGGCAGTTGCCAAACCTCACAAGGATAAGCGGGCAGATGTTCAGGGGCCCCCAGGAGCCTCCCCACCCCCCGTGCTAAAAGACTGCCTTCTAGTAAACAAAGATAAAAGAAAGGCATTTAAACTAAAAAACACAACTGGGAAAAATTGTTAATAGCAGATCCAAAAAGAACTAATGTGTATGACAGAAAGTAAATCATTCTAGATGGAAACTTGGTGAACAGGGAGAGGGAAAGAACAAATAAAAGGATAAACATATGGGTAGATTCAAAAGGATATTAATGAAATAAAATAACAATCATGATGTCTTATAGGGTTTAAGAATATAGAAATCAAATTAACAGACACAAAAGCAAAAGCATTTCAGTTGGGGAGTGAGTAAATGGAGTTATTGTTCTAAGGTCCAGGGACCATCTGGGAAGAAGTAAAGGTAACAATTTACATTGGACTTTGATAAATCAAGGAATCATGTTGTAACCTTTAGGGTAACCATTAAAGAATAGTAAAAGAGTAACTATAGTAAGATAATGGAGAGAAAATTGCAGTCTTTGTGCTCCATTCAGACAGATCTCATAAATTGTGTTTATAATTTATGTCATATTTAAGCAACTTGTCCTTTTTTTTTTTTAAAAAGAGAGAGAGAGAAAGAAAGAGTGTGAGTGAGGGAGGGGCAGAGAGAGAGTGAGACACAGAATCCAAAGCAGGCTCCAGGCTCTGAGCTGTCAGAACCCGACATGGGGCTCGAACCCACAAACCGTGAGGTCATGCCCTGAGCCAAAGTTGGACACTTAACTGACTGAGCCACCCAGGCACCCCAAAGCAACTTGTCTTTTGCATTCTGTTTTCTTTTTATTTTGTTGTGTTACTTTTTTTGTTGTATAGGTTAAAAGCCCAGAAGATAGAGGAAAACCAAGCATCTCAAATTAAGGTAAAAGACAAACTGGAGGAGGTTTTCCCTGGGGAAAGTTTTACATTGCCCAAATGTGAAGACCATCTGTTATGGGTTGAATGGTGTCCCCTAAAACTATATTGAACTCATACCTCCAGAGCCTCAAAATGTGACCTTATTTGGCAATAGAGTGATTGCAGATGGACTTGGTCATGTTAAAAGAGGATGTCAGGCAAAGTGGACTAGAATTGGCTCCCAATCCAGTAAAATTAGTGTCCTTAAAAGAGGAAGGTTTGAGCACTGGCCTGCACTGCAGAAAGATGACATGAAGACACACAGGAGAGAGACAGCCACTGAAATTATGCAACTGGATGCCACGGGGTGCTTGTGGGGCTCAGGAGGCAGCATTGCAGGGGACGTGCCTTCGTCTGGGACTTGAACCCTCCACGGCTGTGAGAGAACACATTTCTGCTGTTGGAAGCCATCTGGCTTGTGGTCCTTTGTGGATGCCCTACAAAATTAATATACCATCCCAGGGACAAAACGGAAGGCCCCTGCAGATCATGAAAAGGGTTCTATGAAGGGTCTGGATCTTAATCAATAACTATAGGTTGTTTGACCACATCAAAGCAGTGTGGGCCGGGTGGGGCGGGAGGTGGGGGGTTGCTCTTGGTAAAGAGAAGCCAGCCAGACCCTCCTGGGGACTTCTTTGATCACTGAAAGTAAAGTGTGCTCTTGGGATGAAAAGAATGTGTGAGAGATAAAATGGCTCTGGAGTGGGACTCTTAAGTGAGAACTCTTAAGTGAGCATCCCTCTTGGGAACTCTGGGGTATTAGCAGTGGCCTTTGAAGGCCAGGCTGCCAGCGAGCATGTCGTTCAAGAGTCCTGCTTGCCTGGACTAAGGCAGCAGATGGCAGGGGTCGGGTGGGGAATGAGGAAAAGCATCAGGGCAGGGAAAGCTGGAAGACCTCAGCGTTGGTTTGTGACATGGGGGACCAAGGGTGGGGTGTTGCGAGGATCACACAGAATGATGCCACTCAAATGGCCTTTGATCCAGTCATGACGGAAAGTGTCCCACGATCTTTGAGGCAGGCGACCTGCTTAACTGCCCTTTAAGAGTCTAATAACGAACTGTAGACATTCGAGGGGGATCCCTCACCTGAGCATTACAGCTGAGTGCCAGCGACATGTACAGACGGAGCTCTCAAATTCGCGGCTCCACTTGCGTGGCCTAACAACAAAGGAACGGAGAACACTTCAGAGGAACAGCAGCAGGGGCAAAGCTTGTAAAGATAGAAAGGAGCAGTCCCCAGACACTTCAGACCCAGCCAGGCAAGGCTACCTGGGGTCCCGTGATTCTATTTGTATAACAGAACCTGTGTCTCTGTCACAGGACATGATAGTACTTCCATGGTCTCTCCCACCCTTTCCCAGGCCAGTGTGATTGGAGGAGCAAGGTCTTCTTTGTCACTGTCATAATCCATCTTCCCCTCACACCTGCCTCCTGCATCCTGTGGCCTAGGGGGACAAGAGTCTCCACTTCCATTTTGCTAGGACAGCTATTAAGGCTTATTTAGATTTTAACATTTCCTTTTAGGGAGGAAGTTAAGAATTATTGCATCTATTAAGTAAGCTGGAACCCAGTCAGCATGGCCAGATCTTGTCCTCAGGGTGTACTTTGAGAACCTTGGTCAAATTGGTCAGCAGAGGCCAGCTCAGAGACAGAGCCCCAAAAGGAGGTGACAGTGCTCTGGGGAGTGCAGCCCCTGGCCTGGTTTATAGCTTCTATCTCCTGTCCTGGGAACTGCCCATTCTTACCCATTCTGCTGAGATTTGAGGTATTGTTTTCTGTTTCTGCTGTTGGGATTAGAACAGTTCAAGATTCACCACAGCCATTCCACTGACAAAGTCATGTTGTGGCCATTCCTATTTTAAAATTGGTGCCTAGGTACAGCAGATGGACTCTTGCAGGGAACCTGGGACAGCAGGAGGAAGAAAATGAGGGTCAGCTCTGCTTCACAGATGAAGACACCAAGGCACAATCACACTGTCCAGTCAGCAGTGGTGGAACTGGAAATTGGGGTCTGAATCAGTGACTCTTAACTCAGATTATTGTGTTTAGAATGATCATACTTGTTGGGTTTTTACTGACCTATTGACTTGTTTTCAAATCACACACAGTGTTGAACTAGTATATACAAACACAGATGCATGTCCCCCACATACTTTTGTGGAGTTTTTTCCCTAGCATTTCCTGTTTTATTTAAGTTCTGGTTAGTAAATATATATGGTAAAATTGGTTTCAGGTGTAGAATTTAGTGGTTCATCACATATGCAACACCCAGTGCTCATCACAACAAGTGCCCTTCTGAATACCCATCAACTATTGAACCCATCCCTCACCCTCTTCCCTCCATCACCTCTCAGTTTGTTCTCTATCATTAAGAGTCTCTGATGGTTTGTTTCCCTTTTTTCCCTTTCTCCAATGTTCATCTGTCTTGTTTCTTAAATTTAACATAGGACTGAATTCATATGGTATCTGTTTTTTTCTGACTTACTTTGCTTAGTGTAATACGCTCTAGCTCCATCCACATTGTTGCAAATGGGAAGATTTCATAGTTTTATGATGGCTGAGTAATATTCCATTGTATGTATGTATGTATGTATGTATGTATGTGGAGAACATCTTTATGTTGATAGACATTTAGGCACTTTCCATAATTTGGCTATTGCTGATAGTGCTGCTATAAACATTGGGAGGCATGTGCCCCTGTGAATCAGCATTTTTGTTTCCTCCGGGCAAATACCTAATAGTGCAACTACCGGATCATAGGGTAATTCTATTTTTAACTTTTTGAGGAAGCTCCATACTGTTTTCCAGAGTGGCTGCACCAGTTTGCATTCCCACCAACAGTGCAAGAGGATTCCCATTTCTCCACATCCTCCCCCCACATCTATTGTTTACTGTGTTCTTAATTGTAGCCATTCTGACAGGTGTGAGGTGGTATCTCATCGTGGCTTTAATTAGTATTTCCCTGATGATGAGTGATGTTGAGCATCTTTTCATGTGTCTGTTAGCCATTGGGGTGACTTCTTTGGAAAAATGTCTACTCATGTTTTCTGGCCATTTTTCTTTTACTGGATTATTTGTCAGATGTTGAGTTTGATAAGTTCTTTATAGATTTTGGATATTAACCTTTTATCAAGTGTGACATTTGCAAATATCTTCTCCCATTCCACATGATGCCTTTTCATTTTGTTGATTGTTTCTTTTGCTTTGCAGAATTTTTGTTGTTGTTAATATTGATGAGGTCCCAATAGTTCATTTTTGCTCTTGTTTCCCTTTCCTCCAGAGATGTGTTTAGTAAAAAGTTGCTGTGGCCAATGTCAAAGAAATTGCTGCCAATATTCCCCTGTAGGATTTTGATGGTTTCTTGTTTCACATTTAGGTCTTTTAAATTTATTTTTAAGTTTATTTTTGTGTATGGTGTAAGAATGTGATCCAGTTTCATTCTTCTGTGTGTTGCTGTCCCGTTTTCCAGCACCATTTGCCAAAAAGACTATCTTTTTTCCATTGGATACTCTTTCCTGCTTCATTGAAGATTAGTTGGCCATACATTTGTGGGTCTATTTCCAGGCTCTCTATTCTGTTCCACTGATCTGAGTGTCTGTTTTTGTGCCAGTACCATTCTGTCTTGATGACCACAAGTTTGTATTATACCTTGAAGTCCAGAATTGTGATGCCTCCAGCTTTGCTTTTCTTTTTCAAGATTGCTTTGGCTATTTGGGACTTTTGTGGTTCCATAAAAGTTTTAGGATTGTTTGTTCCATTTCTGTGAAAAACGCTGGTGGTATTTTGATAGGGATTGCATTGAATGTGTACATTGCTTTGCGTAGTATAGACATTTAACAATATTTGTTCTTCCAGTCCCTGAGCATGAAATGTTTTTGCATTTTGTGTCCTCTTCAATTTCTTTCATGAGTGTTCTATAGTTTTCAGAGTACAGATCTTTTACCTCTTTGGTTAGTTTTATTCCTAGGTATCTTATGGGTTTTGGTGCAATTGTAAATGGGATGGATTCCTCAATTTCTCTTTCTGCTGCTTCATTATTGGTATGTAGAAATGCAACAGATTTTTCTGTACATTAATTTTATATCCTGAAACTTTCAATTCATGTATCAGTCCTGGTAATGTTTTGGTGGAGTCCTTTTGGGTTTTCTGCATAGAGTATCAAGCCATCTGTGAATAGTGAAAATTTGACTTCCTTCTTGCTGATTTGTATGCTTTTATTTCTTTTTATCTGATTACTGAAGCTAGGACTTCCACTACTAGGTTAAATAACAATGGTGAGAGCAGACATCCTTGTCTTGTTTGATCATAGAGGAAAAGCTCTGTTTTTCCCCATTGAGGATGATATTGGCTGTGGGTTTTTCATATATGGCCTTCATGATATTGAGGTCTGTTCCATCTATCCTTTCTTGAGGGTTTTTATTAAGAATGAATGCTATCTTTTGTCAATTGCTTTTTCTGCATCTATTAAGAGGATATGGTTAGTATCCTTTCTTTTTTTAATGTGGTGTATCACATTGATTGATTTGTGAATATTGAACCACCCCTAAAGCCCAAGAATAAATCTCACTTGATGGCAGTGAATAATCCTTAATGTACTGTTGGATTCAACTTGTTGGTATCTTGTTGAGGATTTTTGCACCTATGTTCATCAGGGATATTGGAGTCCTTGTCTCCTTTTGGAATCAAGGTAATGCTGGCCACATAAAATGAATTTGGAAGCTTTCCTTGCATTTCTATTTTTTTGAATAGTTTGAGAATAGGTATTAACTTTCTTTAAATGTTTGGTAGAATTCCTCTGGGAAGCCATATGGCCCTGGACTTTTCTTTGTTGGGAGATTTTTGATAACTGATTCAATTTCTTTGCTGGTTATGGGCCTGTTCAAATTTTTTATTTCTTGGGGCACCTGGGTGGTTCAGTCAGTCAAGCATCTAACTCTGGCTTAGGTCACGATCTCACTGTTCATGAGTCTGAGCCCTGCATCAGGCTGTCTGCTGTCAGCACAGAGTCTGCCTCGGATCCTCTGTCCCTCTCTGTCTCTGCCCCTTTCCCACTTGCACTTTCTTGCTTTCAAAATAAATGAACTTAAAAAAAAAATCCCCAAGTTAAAAAAAATTTTGTTCTATTTCTTCCTGTTTCCGTTTTGATAGTTGTGTGTTTCTAGAAATTTGTCCATTTCTTCCAGATTGCCCAGTTTCCTGGCATACAACTTTTCATAATATTCTATTATAATTGTATTTCTGCATTGTTGGTTGTGGTCTCTCCTCTTGCATTTGTGATTTTATCTATATTTGGGTCCTTTCTCTTTCCTTTTTGATAAGTCTGGCTAAGGGTTTATCAATTTTGTTAATTCTTCCAAAGAACCAGCTCTTAGTTTCACTGATCTGTTCTACTGTTTTATTTGTTTCTCTATCATTTCTGCTCTAATCTTTATTACTTCCCTTCTGCTGGCTCTGGGCTTTAGTTGCTGTTCCTCTTCTCTCGCAGGTGCAAGGTGAGGTTATGTATTTGAGACTTCTCTTGCTCCCTCCGCCTCTGCATGGTCTAAGGGCCTGCAACCACCAGCTCCCTCCCAGCTGCTCTCCAAGACACTCCCTCCATGGACACCTTCCCTCATCCCTGTGTTCTTGCTTTCCTACCCTTGGGAACTGGGATTTGACCATGTAGTGCCATGCTTCTCAACTTGGGGCACAAAAAGTGCTCTAGAGGTCCATGGTAGTGTGTTATAGGTACTCAGTCACCCAATATAAACAAGATGTGTCTTCCTAGAGTATCATGTGTATTCCAAGATTTTTTGAGGGGTGGTAGAGGTTAGGTAACTTAACTGTTCCAGATCATTGTTTTCATGTTAGAATATCTATAGATGCAGGACAGAAGGAAACACAAAGCACTTTGAAGGACAGCTTTGGCTTCCATTCCCATATTTCCCTCTATCAGGGCTGGGCAGTGAGGTGCTGGCGGAGTGTGGCAATGGGAACTGATCTAGGAAAGGAAGGGAAGGAACAGGTAAGCAGAAGATACAGGTCCAGGTGGATGCAGGCTGCACAGCCTGGTGGTCGTGAGCCCAGGTTCTGGAGGCTGACATCTGCATCCAGCCCCAGAAACACTACTTCGTACCTGGAATACCAGGTAAGCTGGTCCTCTGTCTCAGTCTTATCTGGAAAATGGGGTATCTTAAGGATGTTGCTTTCAGGATTAAATGGCACAGTACACTTACAGAGCTTATTACAGCACCTGGCAGGTGAGGCTGAAGTCACAGCATCCAGTACCCTGATCAGAGTCTGAGGGGCGCCTCAGGGGATCCTTGACAGCTCTGGCTGTGCTTGTCATTTTTCCAGAAGCAAGCTGTGAGAGGGAGTGAGTGTGAAACTACCACACATGCCCTGGAGGCGGAGTGATGGTGAGCTGCAGCTCAGAGGCCAGCTTGTCTGAGAGCCAGAGGAGGGCAGATGAGCCCCAGCAGGGGCACAAAGAAAACTTGAAAAGTGCCATCAAAAGTGCTGGCCTTCCTTGGTGCTTTCCCTGCTGCCGCAATGTTAGTGCTTGCAAAACAGGGGCTCATATCTGCAGTTATGTTTACTTTCTGTTGATTTTAGATGGGTAAACAAATGGATCATTGCAAATATTCCATCAGTAGACAAAAGCTTTCAAACCCTTTGTGAAATGCTGGGGACCAACCACTTGGTTGATCTGATGTGGCAATTGTCACGTAGGACGCTCTCACATCATGAACATTTGCATGCACTGGGATTAAGAACAGAAACAAACTTGGTCCTCAATGTGTGCACTGAAGAAAGAAGCCAGTTCAGGGCAGATGGCGGCATTTCTGCTGAGTGAATGAAATACAAAACCAGGCCATGCCAGGTAAGAAGGTAAGAGGAATGAGGAGGTAAAGGAGGATGGGCTCCATCTCTCCCCCTCCCCACCCCTGAAGGCGACTCTGTTTGTTGAAATAATACACGCCCAAGGCAAAACTTCTTCACTCTTCTTTCTGATCAAGTCTGATATGCTAGTCAGATAAGTCCTTCCAGGTGCCCCAGTGGGAATAAAGCGTCCAACTGTTCAGTCACAGACTCCCATACGAAATCAAAGCCTTGCCCCGCTCCTTTCACTAAAAAGAAAGAAATGAAATGGACGCTGCCCTCGGAGGTGCCAGACCAACCCCACAATAAAATGCTCTTATTCCTTCAACAGAAAACCATTTATTTTTGGTTCATTTCAGTATTTATAGCAGTGCCCACGTAACGCATTTCAGTCCACATGAATAGTTCCTAATTGTCAGAGCAAATTAATCTTTTACAAGCTACTCAGCAGTGAGGTTAGAAGATAAACAGTAGGTGAAATAGTACACGCTCCCCTGTATGTGAACCTTTCTATTACAATAAATTACATTTGAGCTCACCACATCCAATGACTGCCGCTCTCTCCGTCCATGTGGCAGCCCTAGCTGCCCCCTGCCACCTCTGCCCTGCTGAGGTAGTTCTCTGATCAGCCACCTGGGTGGGACTTGCTGCCATTTTCAGTTTGGAAGGAAAAGCCTGTAAATCTGCTTCCTGGGAAGACAGACACTGCTGAACTGTCATTTGCCTCCAGAATGCAGAAAACATCAATTTCACTGCAGCTCATCAGAGTTGGAAACACCTGCCACTTCCTTTCTCGGTTGCAATTAACATGCTGCATCTCAGCATTGATTGATTCCAAGCAGCCTAACACTGCCAAAGTCAAGGTCTAAATGAAACACTACAACCTGATAGTATTTTTCACAGTTTTAGAAGCGAACTTATTTTCATTGCCAAAGAAGCACTACAATAGTTGGGGATAAAAGTCTTTATATTTGAGATAAATGTGAGTAGAATAGGTTGATACTTATAATAAAAATAGTTCTTTATCTTTGCATTTATCTGTGGGTAGAGTGGAGGACTAATATTCTTCTGTAATGGCAGCACCTGCTGGAAGCTGCACACCCCCACAGGCATTCGGAGAATGTTTGTTAAACAAATAGATCAACAAATGAATGCTTTGGGAGAGTAAGCTTAAGACATGTCCTCTTGATCCAACTTATGTAAAATCCTAAACTGGCAACTATCATGAACCCTTTAGTTTAACTTAGAAGCTGTGTGAGACTGGCTACGAAATATGACCTGGAGCTGGGGCTTTCTGTCTCATTCAGAGTCCTAACTTGTCCAGCTTTGATCACAAGTGTACTTTTATGGGACAGAAGAAACTGTCTTCACCAGAATCCTACCCATACTGCATAAAGGAGCTGTCTTTAAAATGTACAGTATTTCGGACTTTGAGGATCTTAGAACATTCTTTATTGTGAATAGGAATGGAATTGTTCACAATAATTCAACAGCTACAATATTTGTGTCATTTTGGAAATGTTCACTTAAGTGGTTTTATGTGCTGGTAAAACTAAAAGCTGGTGCGAGTCAAAGGCTATTAAGTATGAGCATTGTGTTTCAAGTTGGCCAGATAAGACTCAGTCTTCAACTCCAGAACATAGTCTTTGGAAGAGAAAATGAACAAACTGCTTTTCTCATCTATTAACAGGATACGAGGGCCAAGAAACACCTTTCTTGCCCCCCTCGGGAGGATCTTTCTTTTAGGTGAAAATCAAACAAATTAAAGTAAGTGGCAATACACTCGCTGGTATTATAACAACCCAGACACCACATGAGTGAGCATCACATTAAATACATGCAAGTAGCAAGCAGAGTACTTTCCAAGAACTGACAGAAAACACTGGGTTTGAATATTTCTAACTATTCCAGACTAAAAAAAAAAACAACAAAACTGAAGTTCTATATCTTTTTCTTTAAATGACTTAGAATTTCTGAGTATCCAGAGTCTTATTGTTAAATGCCTGGTGGCTGAAAATATTATTTTAACTATCTCCATAAACCTTAATTCTATGCAAGTAACTCGCTGCCCCAAACATCTGGGCTATTTGTATGTTAAATAGCTTATATAACAATACCCTAGTGCCACTAGATCTTCTCCAAGTTATAAGACAGGAAAATCAGAATTATGAGGAAATTGTCTTAGCAATTTCCACCAAATATATAAATAAATAAGAATAGATAAATAGCCAGAAATGACATAGTGTTGTTAGCTAGATAGATGCCTGCACATATTCCCCCATATAATTCAGGCACTAGAAGATCTGACTCTTTTTTTAAAAAGGAAGAAGAGGGAAGGAAAAAAGAATTACAACCTTTGGAATTTGGTCTGCCGTGGAAACGTTGCCTTTTAACACCCCAAAACACTGGTGCGCTTGGGAAATCCAGTTACAGTTCTGATTTCTGGCGTATCGGCTGCCCAGATTGGTACGCAGGCGTCTAGGACAGCAGTGGTTCATGGTCAACATGTACTGCGGAGCGTCGGGTCTGCAGTCAGAGCCAACTGTTGCAAAGCACCTTTTGTTCCATGACACATTTACACACTTTCAGAAACGAGAGAGGCCAAACATACAACAAAGAGTTCCTCAGTCTGTCTCTTGTCAGCAACAGACTGAAACTTCAAAGAATCCCATTGAGTGTAAACAATCAAATACTTTATGACAACAGATCGCTATTTAAAATCCTTTCTTTGGTTCCCATATGAACCATCAAATCGACCCCAAGAATCTCCTGTCGGTGCACAAATTCCATCTCCTGGCGTTCTTTTCATATTGAAAATGTCACTTAAAAAGAAAAAAAATCCATGACCCAATTTGGGATTTTGTTGGGGCATTTGGTAAATGGGGTCACCGCACTGAGCTCTCGGGTGAAGTCAGAAGTGGTTTTGTCCTTGTCCTGTGGAGTTCCCAGGGAATCCCTGGAGAGTGTTGGAGACACTTTTCTTTGGACGGGAGAATGTTGCCACCAACAAGCTTTCTATGACTTGGATTCCGAGGGTGTGTGTTTTCAGCAGCAGCACTGGCCTCACTGATACTTTATCAACAAATGAGTGTCCTGTTAGCCATTACCAATGGTTATAAAAGAGCACTGGAGGGGCGCCTGGGAGGCTCAGGTCACGATCTTACAGTTTGTGGGTTCAAGCCCAGCGTCGGGCTCTGTGCTGACAGCTCAGAGACTGGAGCCTGCTCCGGATTCTGTGTCTCCCTCGCTCTCTGCCCCTCCCCCACTCACGCTCCGTTTCTCTCTGTCTCAATAATAAATAAACACTTAAAAAAAAGGCTCTGGGAAATGGTTCATTTTCTAGAAACACTTTTCACCATGTTCCAGGGGCAGTTAGGAGAGGGTTCAGAGAACAAAAGCTTTTCTAAGCCTACAGTATTTGGTGAATGCTAACAGTCTTGCCGGTATGAAGTTAAAGTTTGATTTCCTTCTTTCTCTAGCTCTTTTTTTTTTTTAAATAAAATTAAGGCTCAAATGTTGTATTAAACTCTCATTGCTTATGTATATTATATTAAGGCTTATAAATACAACTGGCAAATTAAATTCACCCTGGATTGAATTAACACCTGCTATATAAATTGTTTGCTTTATGTAATCAGTAATCTCAAGGTTTCTCCTCTTTCTCTGGAAACACAATTTAAATATTAACCTAATCTTTAAACCGCGGCTGCTTCTTTCTGACATTTGGAAACCGGTCATCCATGAAAAAAAAAAGGCAAATATGGATATATTAATGAAAAGGCAGCTTTTAAAAAATCTTAAGATGTGTAACTCAATGAATTGGGGAGATACATGATAAAAAAAAAAAAGCAGGCAAGTCGATCCCTGTGTCACTTTCCAGGGAAAACAATGCTGGTCATCTGCCAAGGTCACCTCCAATGTGAGACCTACCAAAGTGACTGCCAATTCCCAAACCATCTTTGTGTAGTTTTCATTATAATCTCTGGAAGGGTCTCGGGCAGCTGTATTCCATATGGAAGAATTTTAAGAAGAAATCGCAATAGGGTGTCACTTAAGTTCCACGTATGGCAAATCCTGCGAAGGGAGGGAAGTGTGCCTGGCCTGCCCTGCAGCCAGCATCCAGGGGGAGTGCCTTGGGCTGCTCACGTCCTGCTCAGCCCACAGCTCCTGGAGAATAGGAAGCTTTCAAAGTGCTGGTCTTCGGCCTTTTCTTTGATGCGCTGCTCCTCTAAGGAGTCCACGAGTCTGTCCCTTTGTTCAATTACTTGCATCATCTCTCTGAGTATTTCTTGCTCCTCGTTCAGATCATTCTCATCTTTCTGGCTCTCTAAAAAAAACAAAACAAAACAAAAAAAATGACAAGCATTGGGCCCCAGGTAACATTCAGGCCAAGGGAGAGCTCTTGGCACAGGCATCCTTGATTGTTTTGGGCTTGTTCTGCCTTCTAATTTCCATGGAGAAAACAAGGAAATGAATTTAACACCAGGGAACTCTCTCGAAGCCACAGATTAGCAAGGAGGGTGCTTTGTGCTGCAGTCAGCTCAGTTTTCATCTTGAGAGTATATACAAAGCAAACAGGGGGAAATCCCTTTGTGAGGAAAAGAATATAAGCCAGGCCCTACAGAGTCCTTGAGCCTCCCCTCCCCTGCAAAAAAAAAAAAAAAAAAAAAAAAAAAAAAAGGCTGTTTTCCCTAAACATGTCTGAACTGCAACAAAGGAAATCTATGTGAAAAGTTTCTAAGTAAACCATCTGCATCAGGGGCTATGACTTCAAAGACAAGACTCTTTTTTTATTTGTAGTTAATGACACATCACAGCCCTTTGAGTGGAGACCAGGCAGAAGCAAAATAAGGCTCTGGTTGGCCAATGGCGTGGTGTCTCCAGACTGCCAACATGTTTTCCCTTTTGTCTTAGAAGTACAAGGACTCCTTCCTAATTGGCCTGACGCATCCCATTGCCTGCGGGACACAAGATTGCTATAAAAGGAAGGGAAAGAGTAAGAAACAGGTAGTAATGACTTTCTGACAATCAAACTAAATTTTAAGGCAGATTTAAGTCTTGTCAACCAGATTGTTACCTTGGGAGACGACTTAATAAATACCCAAGCCCCTTCCCTTCAACATACCAGGTACTAGGTTGTGAGCCTGATCCCGGACAAAGAAGGACCCCCGTCTCTCACATCAGGCTTAGTTCAGAGGACGGTGTCAGGAAGAAGGCATATATGACAAAAGGGAAAGAGAGAAGCACCACTTCCCTGGTGCTCCATGTTTTATGGGAGAGAGAAGATTCGAAGCAGAGGGGAAGAGCCCTATGCTCTAGCCTCTCTATTCTGGGCCAGGAAATGTCATACCATTTGATGGGAGCACTAGGGGCCAAAGGATTTTTACCCTGCCCCCCTGTCTGGAATTCTGGGAAAAAGCCAGCTGGAAGGGTGCCTTATGATAAACTAGGGCAGTATGTAGTAGTTGGGCAGAGAAAGATCTGCGTGTGGCTCCCGGGATCTCAGTCTGCTGTGTGTGGCACAGGTAAGGCCTAAAAGTGCCCACCAGCCCTAGAGCTGCCAAAGGTAGCTGGTCAGGGAGCCTCGCAGAGGGCTCTGCCATGATGAGGGGTGACGTGGTCCCACGGTGGAGACTGTCTAGACAAGCTGAATGGAGGACATGCTGAGGTGAGCCTGAGTAAGCCAGGGACTGCCACCAGGCTCCAGGCATGTTGAGGAGTGCTGAGACTATGGATGATGCAAGCCATACACCTCAGCTGAAAATGCCAGCAAAGACAGTGGCAGTCGGATGATGGGACACAGCTGGATGGGGACTCAGTGAATCAGAGCAACCAACACAGATACCTAATGCTGGGAAGTCACAAAACCTGCCTCTCCTTATTACCTGTATCGAGGGAGAAAAGAAGGAAAAGATGGCTACCTACAAGGCTGAACTTTTTCATCCCAAAGAGACTAAGCATTTCTATAGGGACTCTTTAAATTATTGCATCAGACCGAGTCTACTAGAGAGGGATAAATAAAGTTCTTTTTTTTTTTTTCCCCCTTTCTTGGTAACTAGTTGGCTAGAGCTTTTATGGAAGATCAGCTAGGGGGAGTGAGGATGTGTGATCCTCACTCCTTAGTAAAAAATTTTTTTAAAAGGCTCAAAGGTGGCTAATTGGGTCTGTTGCTGGTTTTTATTTTACCATCCAGAAACAGAGCAAATTTAAATTTTTATTAGATGTGTAAATCAGATATTATGCTCCATGACTTTTTCTTTTTAATTTATTTTTTAATTAACTTATTTAAATTCAGGTTAGTTAGTGTAGTATTGGTTTCAGGACTAGGATTTAGTGATTCATCACTTACATATAATACCCAGTGTTCATCCCCAAAAGGGTCCTCCTTAATGCTCATCACCCATTTAGCCCATCCCCCCACCCACCTTACCTCCAGCAACCCTCAGTTTGTCCTCTGTATTTAGGAGTCTCTTATGGTTTGCCTCCCCTCTGTTTTTATCTTATTTTGCCTTCCCTTCCCTATGTTCATCTGTTGTGTTTTTTAAATTCCACACGTTAGTGATATCATATGACTTCTTTTTCTGACTTATTTGGCATAGCATAAATAACACACTCTAGTTCCATCCACGTTGTTGCAAATGACAAGAGTTCATTCTTTTTCAGTGCTGAGTGATATTCCAGTGTGTGTGTGTGTGTGTACACATGCACGCACATACACGCACCACATCTCCTTCATCCATTCATCACTCAATGGACATTTGGACTTTTCCATAATTTGGCTATTGTTGATAACGCTGCTATAAACATTGGGGTGTGTGTGCCCCTTCAAATCAGAAATTTTGTATCCCTTGGATAAATACCTAGTAGTGCAATTGCTGGGTCTTAGGGTAGTTCTATTTTCAATTTTTTGAGGAAGCTCCATACTGTTTTCCAGAGTAGATGCACCAGTTTTCATTCCCACCAACAGCACGAAAGTATTCCCCTTTTTCCACATCCTCACCAACATCTGTTGTTTCCTGAGTTGTTAATTATAGCCATTCTGACAGGTGTGAGGTGGT
>NC_043710.1:44948833-44951439 GCF_006229205.1 Suricata suricatta
CCTAGTAGTGCAATTGCTGGGTCTTAGGGTAGTTCTATTTTCAATTTTTTGAGGAAGCTCCATACTGTTTTCCAGAGTAGATGCACCAGTTTTCATTCCCACCAACAGCACGAAAGTATTCCCCTTTTTCCACATCCTCACCAACATCTGTTGTTTCCTGAGTTGTTAATTATAGCCATTCTGACAGGTGTGAGGTGGTATCTCACTGTGGTTCTGATTTGCATTTGCTTGATGATGAGTGGTGTTGAGCATCTTTTCACGTGTCTGTTAGCCATCTGCATGTCTTCTTTGGAAAAGGGTCTGTTCATGTCTTTTGCCCATTTCTTCACTGCATTATGTGGTTTTGGGATGTTGAGCTTCATAAGTTCTTTATAGGCTTTGGATGCTAACCTTTGTTTTAATGTTTAATTTATTTCTGAGATGGATTGAGAGAGTGGTAGAAGAGGGGCAGAGAGAGAGAAAGAGACAGAGACAGACAGAGGATCAGAAGATTTGCTCTGACAGCAGAGAGCCCAATGTGGGGCTTGAACTCACAAACTGTGAGATCATGACCTGGGCTAAGTCAGAAGCGTAACCGACTGAGCCACACAGGTGCCCCCTGGATGCTAACCTTTTATCCAATATGTCATTTGCAAGTATCTTCTCCCATTCCATCAGTTGCCTTTTAGTGTTGCTGATTGTTTCCTTTGCTGTGCAAAACCTTTTTATCTTGATGAGGCCCCAATAGTTCATTTTTGCTTTTTGTTTCCATTGCCTTTCATAAGCTTTCTATAGTTTTCAGGGTGCAGATCTTTCACTACTTTGGTTAGGTTTATCGTGTATCTTACGGGTTTTGGTGCAATTGTAAATGGGATAAACTTCTTGATTTCTCTTTCTGCTGCTTCATTATTAGTGTATAGAAATGCAACAAATTTCTGTATGTTGATTTTACATTTTGCAACTTTGGTGAATTCATTGATCAGTTCTAGCAGTTTTTTGGAGGAGTTTTTTTGGGTTTTCCATGTGGAGTATAATATCATCTGTGAAGAGTGAAAGTTTGACTCCTTTGCCAATTTGGATGCCTTTTTTTTCTTTTTGTTGTGTGATTGCTGAGGAACACAACAGGGCTGTCCATTCTCACCCACCACTGTTGTTCAACATAGTACTGGAAGTCCTAGCTTCAGCAATCAGAGGTAACCAAATAAGTAAAAGATCTGCATGCTAAAAACTATAGAACACTTCTGAAAGAAATTGAAGAGGACCCCCAAAATGCAAAAACATTTCATGCTCATGGATTGGAAGAACAAATATTGTTAAAATGTCTATATTAATCAAAGCAATGTATACATTCAATGCAATCTCTATCAAAATACTACCAGCATTTTTCACAGAGCTAGAATGAACACTCCTAAAATTTGTATGGAACCGTAAAAGCCTCTAAGTAGCCAACACAGTCTTGAAAAAGAAAAGCAAAGCTGGAGGCATTACAATTCTGGGCTTCAAGGTATAATACAAACCTGTAGTTATCAAGACGGGATAGTGCTGGCACAAAAACAGATATGTAAGTCCGGAACAGAATAGAGAACCCAGAAGTGGACCCACAACTATATGGTCAACTAATCTTTAATGAAGCAGGAAAGAATATCCAATGGAAAAAAGGACAGTTTCTTCAACAAATGGTGTTGGGAAACCTGGACAGCAACATGCAGAAGAATAAAACTGGCCACTTTCTTATACCATACACAAAAATAAATTCAAAATGGAAGAAGGACTAAATGTAAGACAAGAAACCATCAAAATCCTACAGGAGAAAACATGCAGTGACCTCTTTGACCTCAGCTGCAGCAACTTCTTATAAGACATGTCTCAAGAGGCAATGGAAACAAAAAGCAAAAATGAACTATTGGGGCCTCATCAAGATAAAAAGGTTTTGCACAGCAAAGGAAACAATCAGCAACACTAAAAGGCAACTGATGGAATGGGAGAAGATACTTGCAAATGACATATTGGATAAAAGGTTAGCATCCAGGGGGCACCTGTGTGGCTCAGTCGGTTACGCTTCTGACTTAGCCCAGGTCATGATCTCACAGTTTGTGAGTTCAAGCCCCACATTGGGCTCTCTGCTGTCAGAGCAAATCTTCCGATCCTCTGTCTGTCTCTGTCTCTTTCTCTCTCTCTGCCCCTCTTCTACCACTCTCTCAATCCATCTCAGAAATAAATTAAACATTAAAACAAAGGTTAGCATCCAAAGCCTATAAAGAACTTATGAAGCTCAACATCCCAAAACCACATAATGCAGTGAAGAAATGGGCAAAAGACATGAACAGACCCTTTTCCAAAGAAGACATGCAGATGGCTAACAGACACGTGAAAAGATGCTCAACACCACTCATCATCAAGCAAATGCAAATCAGAACCACAGTGAGATACCACCTCACACCTGTCAGAATGGCTATAATTAACAACTCAGGAAACAACAGATGTTGGTGAGGATGTGGAAAAAGGGGAATACTTTCGTGCTGTTGGTGGGAATGAAAACTGGTGCATCTACTCTGGAAAACAGTATGGAGCTTCCTCAAAAAATTGAAAATAGAACTACCCTAAGACCCAGCAATTGCACTACTAGG